>NW_027440268.1:0-147500 GCF_031893055.1 Leptodactylus fuscus | reverse complement strand
ACCTGTGAAGATGTCACCGTCATGTGACCAGTATATGAGGGGCGGAGCTCAAGAGATGAGAAGAGGTACATGAAGGACCTGTGAAGATGTCACCGTCATGTGACCAGTATATGAGGGGCGGAGCTCAAGAGATGAGAAGAGGTGGATGAAGGACCTGTGATGATGTCACCGGCATGTGACCAATATATGAGGGCGGAGCTCAAGAGATGAGAAGAGGTGGATGAAGGACCTGTGATTATGTCACCGTCATGTGACCAGTACATGAAGATGGAGCTCTATAGATGAGAAGAGGCGGATGAAGGACCTGTGATGACGTCACTGTCATGTGACAGTACATGAGGGGCGGAGCTCAAGAGATGAGAAGAGGTGGATGAAGGACCTGTGATGATGTCACCGTCATGTGACCAGTATATGAGGGGCGGAGCTCAAGAGATGAGAAGAGGTGGATGAAGGACCTGTGATGATGTCACCGTCATGTGACCAGTACATGAAGATGGAGCGCTATAGATGAGAAGAGGCGGATGAAGGACCTGTGATGACGTCACTGTCATGTGACAGTACATGAGGGGCGGAGCTCAAGAGATGAGAAGAGGTGGATGAAGGACCTGTGAAGATGTCACCGTCATGTGACCAGTATATGAGGGGCGGAGCTCAAGAGATGAGAAGAGGTGGATGAAGGACCTGTGATGATGTCACCGGCATGTGACCAGTATATGAGGGCGGAGCTCAAGAGATGAGAAGAGGTGGATGAAGGACCTGTGATGATGTCACCGTCATGTGACCAGTACATGAAGATGGAGCTCTATAGATGAGAAGAGGCGGATGAAGGACCTGTGATGATGTCACCGTCACGTGACCAGTATATGAGGGGCGGTGCTCAAGAGATGAAAAGAGGTGGATGAAGGACCTGTGATGATGTCACCGGCATGTGACCAGTATATGAGGGCGGAGCTCAAGAGATTAGAAGAGGTGGATGAAGGACCTGTGATGATGTCACCGTCATGTGACCAGTACATGAAGATGGAGCTCTATAGATGAGATGAGGCGGATGAAGGACCTGTGAAGATGTCACCGTCATGTGACAGTACATGAAGATGGAGCTCAAGAGATGAGAAGAGGTAGATGAAGTCCGTAGAAAAAACACACTCAGCGGCACCACTTTTAACAGGACATATTCATTGGGAGTATGCGGCAAATCTCAGCGGTAAATCTGCACTCATTTCAACCCACACATATTATGGGGCATAACACTGGATATAAAAGACGTCTTCCAGTGAATACATGGCTGGGTGCTCTCTGTGTTATAATAGAAGAAAGTCCACTGATATACAGCACCATAGAAAAAAAGCAGGGCACTAGCCAGCCAGTGATTAAAACTTGACAAAATTTTAATTCATTCCATTAAAAAAAAAAAGAAAACACACATTGTGTCACTCACATACGGGATTGGATATAGATGAAACAAGGTATGACAGAAGCGACGATCGTTTCGTGCATGTTGCACTTCATCATGCTCCCTCCAACCAGGCGTTTCCGCCCGCTATTTAACAGGATATGCAATTTTGCCACTCCTACATCAATCACGTTAATATGACACTTCAAAATCAACATAACATTAAAAATCATTTAAAAACTGCTATAAACAAGTCAAACAAAACACTTATTACATCATATCACCTCAACTTTATTACTTTACAAACTTTCGTGTGACCTTTATTCTCTAATGATGTATCTTTCTTCTGATAGGCTTAGAATCACTTTAGCCCCGCCTCATTGGCGGACTTGAAGGAAGACTACTTCTCCCAACTCCTGTCTAAGTTACAGACACGCCTATCCTCTTACTCTAACTAAGTTGGGAGAAGTAGTCTTCCTTCAAGTCCGCCAATGAGGCGGGGCTAAAGTGATTCTAAGCCTATCAGAAGAAAGATACATCATTAGAGAATAAAGGTCACACGAAAGTTTGTAAAGTAATAAAGTTAAGGTGATATGATGTAATAAGTGTTTTGTTTGACTTGTTTATAGCAGTTTTTAAATGATTTTTAATGTTATGTTGATTTTGAAGTGTCATATTAACGTGATTGATGTAGGAGTGGCAAAATTGCATATCCTGTTAAATAGCGGGCGGAAACGCCTGGTTGGAGGGAGCCTGATGAAGTGCAACATGCACGAAATGATCGTCGCTTCTGTCATACCTTGTTTCATCTATATCCAATCCCGTATGTGAGTGACACAATGTGTGTTTTTTTTTTTTTAATGGAATGAATTAAAATTTTGTCAAGTTTTAATCACTGGCTGGCTAGTGCCCTGCTTTTTTTCTATGGTGCTGTATAGAGGTAGATGAAGGACCTGTGAAGATGTCACCGTCATGTGACCAGTACTTGATGGGCGGAGCTCTATAGATGAGAAGAGGTAGATGAAGGACCTGTGAAGATGTCACCGTCATGTGACCTGTACTTGATGGGCGGAGCTCTATAGATGAGAAGAGGTAGATGAAGGACCTGTGATGATGTTACTGTCATGTGACCAGTACATGAAGATGGAGCTCTATAGATGAGAAGAGGTAGATGAAGGACCTGTGATGACATCACCATCGTATGAAGGCGGAACTCAATAATGGAGAGAAGTGATGCTGAAGGATGTGATAGTTGATGACGTCAAGAATGGTGACCTTCCCCCCCCCCCCCCCCCATATATTATAGGACAGTGAACCCCCATACAATGGTGACCCCCTTGCTGACGGGGCAGTGACCTCCCATACATCGGTGACTATCCTGCACTTCGTGCAGTGTCTGCGACCAAGTCCAGTCCTGTGACCGTGTCCCACACTCCGTGCAATGTCTGAGAAGTCCAGGCCAGAGCGTCTGTGACCACAACCTGACAATCCCGCAGTGCTTGCGACCAGTCTAGAGTATCTGTGACTCTTTCCTGCATCCCATGCGATGTTGGTCCAAGTCCAGTCCAGAGCGTCTGTCACCACCTCCCACACCCCGCGCAGTGTCTGTGACCACCAATTCCTGAGTGTCTATGACTGTGTCCTGCGCAGTGTCTGTCACCACATCCCTTTGTGTCCAGTGTCTGTCACCACATCCCACACCTCGTGCAGCGTCAGTGACCAAGTATAGTCCTGAGTGTCTGTGACTGCACCCCCCTATATGTTCTGTGCCCTACACCCCGCACAGTGTCTGCGACCAACTCCAATCTAGAGATTCTGTGACACTGTCCCACACGCTGTGCAGTTTCTGTCACCACATCCCACACCTCATTGTCTGTGAGTAACCCACCTACATTGACCAGGCCCACTTCCATGTTGTTTTCAATTTTTGTCATGAGTAATATAAAATATGAAGTTTTGGCAAATGAGATGATTCGCAAACAATTTAGGGTGCATTTTATATAACTAAACCGTAACTAACAGGTAGTTGTGTGTGGCCTATTATCTGTATAGATTCTGTCATCCCACTATATGTCCTCATAGCTTGTCACCCTCTTATTCCAGGGAGAAGATTGTGCTGATTGGTAAACAGCAGAAGACAAAACGGAGAACCAAGAGGAGTATGACCCGCCTCTCTCCACCCAACTCAGCTCTGCTGCTCATGTAGGTGTATGATGTATGTATAGTGGAGTCTCCAGGGTGTACTACTCGCTTGTATCACCAATCCCTCCCCTTGTTCTTACTTTTGCTCCCCACAAATCTCCTTCTGCTGCTTATGTCGGTGGATTATGTATGACTGAGGTGTGTATGGAAGAGTTTGGCAGAGCCTCAGGTTACTAAAGGTTGGTAATCTTGCCCTCACCTCCACCACACTGGTGACCACCCTGCCCATGGGCTTCAGGATGGGTGAGTATATAAAGCATCTTCTGTATCTGTTCTATTGTTTTGTAGAGATTAGGAAGTTCTGGGTGATCAGTAGAAAGGTTTGCAGGTGAAACCTCAGGATGCTGACAACCTTTTCATACAGCTGCTGAAGTCTGGGGAGCAGAAGGAACTTGTTATAGAGGAGAAGCCGTGTCCTCCATGTATGAACCCCAGTTTCTCAACCAAAAAAACAAAAGGTAAATGTGAGAGTATCTGGATTAATTCTGTCCAGTCGCTGGTGAGGTAGAAGAGTCTGGTAGTAGGGAACGCTTTGGGCCTGCATTATGTGTTCATGCTAAACTCGATTTCTAGCATGAAAAAGTAACAGTAATAGGATATGTATAGTGACAACCAAAAATGAGACAGGACTAGAGGAGGCACACAGGTCCAGATGCTGCAATGGGAGGGACAGGCAGGGCTAATGTACAATGTGTGTTATACTCCTGGGTGGACTGTTCTATCCTGAAAAAGCGCAGCAACAAGGACTACTAAAAAATGAACAATATTTATATGAATGTGGTGGAGTAAAGTAGGCCGCGCTTGAAATGTGTAATAACTGATGTTTTATGTGATACTACAGGATCTAGATGTGTTATACATGTGTAATGTATATTATATCTGAAGAGCTTGTGATGTGTGATCTACATGTATGTTAGATTATGTGTCATGTAAATGTATGTTGTACATATGTGCTGCTTGTTAGAAGAACAACTTAAGCTGAGTGTGACTTGTGGATGCGTAATATATTATATGATGTAGATGCATGTTATTGTATACAGTGACACCTCTCAAGAAAACCACTCTTACTGATATTTCTGTATACTACTCCGTTACTGATATCTCTGTATACTGTTGTTACTGATCACTTCTTGGCTGCTCACATTCCAGCTATACCAAAAATTTTAATGTCCATTTGTCCACAAACAGTCCTGAAAACCGCCTCTTGGGTCAAACTGGTATAAAGACTCCTATGGGTTATTGTGTTAATTAGTCTCAGCATTGACCATAAAAGTAGGTTCCTTGCATGTCTACAATTCATTGAACAATGGGTATATAAGGCTCCGTTCCCAAGGAGTAACGCGCCGCTCATTCTGACATGTAAACACGTGTCAGAGTGGGGCGCTTCAAAACAAATCCCATTGACTTCAATAGGTGCCAGCTTACGCACACTACCCATTGAAGTCAATGGGAGGCATTATTATTATTATTCCTACTGCTTTCAATGTGATACGCGCGTAAGCCGGCACCGATTGAAGTCAATGGGATCTGTTTTGAAGCGCCTCACTCTGACACATGTTTACGCGTCAGAATGAGCGGTGCGTTATTCCATGGGAACGGAGCCTATCAGTACATGAAATATAAAGGGGCTACCCATCCAGGGATCTATTGCATCATTTGTAACCACAGCTACATATTATTTCTTTTCATTTATTAAACACTTATTTTCTGTCCTGGTGTGATTACAGTCATTCTTTCACCATCTTTGAGTTAACCTGTTTAAAAAATAACAAAACAAAAACATTTACCTATACTTGCATTCATATATAAACTGTACAGTCTCTAAGGGTATATACACTGAACAGTATAATCCAGTAATCATATATACTATATAGCAGGCATAGGGAACCTTCAGCTCTCCAGCTGTTGTAAAACTACAACTCCCAGCATGCATACTTACACTGCTGCTCTTGGAGCTCCCAAGGAAGTGAAAGGCGCATGTTGGGAGTTGTAGTTTCACAGCAGCTGGAGAGCCGAAGGTTCCTTAATAGTGATGAGCAAGTAGTATTTGAATACCTGGCCGGCATAGGAATGCGTGTAATCGGCCGAAAACCAAGGGGTGAAACTCTTCGAATATTCAATGCATTTAACCCCTTGGTGTTCGGCCGATTACACGCATTCCTATACCGGCGAGGTATTGGAATACTACTCGCTCATCATTATTCTCTACCCTTGCTCTATAGGAATCCACAACATCACACTTTCGTCTATGATGTAATATAACTAGAAAAAAAATCCAAGAGTGTTAGAATATTAAGAACCCTCCGCATTTAACATCTGTGGCTAGAACAACTCATGCAATATGTCATGATGGAGAACTGGTCTTCTGAGGTCAGGAACCCATGGTGACATTGCCTATGGCTGCCATTACAATGTTCAAGGCTCCTAGGCGGGCAATCCTGTATGTGAGAATCTTCCAGCACATTCATGTTCCCTGTCGTCCTCAACAGCGGCACAATGTGGGGTATTTCTGCCCCTGTGTGCTGGTAGGACAGGCGGATATTTAATTAGCCAATCAAATGCGTGGCAGGCCCTATAAGAGGGCACAAGAACCTCCCCTCTGCGTGTTTTTTTCTGTCCTGTGTGGACAGAGGACAGGTGGGAGGACTTGTGTCCTCTTTGAGAAGCTCAGCAGGATCACTCACCTCCTGAGCGGTTGTTTTCTTCTTGTCACCTTCTGTGCCCTGCGGGGAGAAGGTGCTTGTTAGCCATGTGTGGCTACCCCCCTCTATCCCCCCTGCCCCCCCTCTCCTCCGCTTCCCCTGCTCCTTGCCCATTCAACCAGGGCAGTGTCCACTTCTCGGGCAGAAAGAAGTTCTTTGTCTGTGGACCAAATATATGCAGCTGCCTCTTGGGCATCTGAATCCACCTTCATTCGGCATTACCGCCTGAAGGACCAAGTGGCAGATTCCACTGCCTTTGCCCAGACCAGTTTAAGATCGGTCATGGGTTTGTCCCACCCATCTTGGGGACCTGCTTGCTATATCCCCACATTGTGCCGCTGTTGAGGACGACAGGGAACGAGTGATTATGAAGATAATCTTGTTTCCCTTAGTCCTAACAGCGGCACAAGATTTCCCACCCTGGGAATCATATCTTATGTATAAAACTGTATATAAATGTAATGGAGGTACTTTTGTATTTACACGCAGAGGGGAGGTTCTTGTGCCCTCTTATAGGGCCTGCCACGCATTTGATTGGCTAATTAAATATCCGCCTGTCCTACCAGCACACAGGGGCAGAAATACCCCACATTGTGCCGCTGTTAGGACTAAGGGAAACAAGATTATCTTCATAATCACTCGTTGGCTGCTACTCCTATACTATGGATATTGCTGCAGACTGTACTCTGCATCAGCACATAGTGATCTATAAGGAAAAAGACCTGTTCAGTGCACCCAGGCTGCACCATATCCTTCAGAACATTCACTGGTGGCTGGCGACACTAGACAGCAAAAACTGAACAGCTCAATTACATATGGAACTGCCGCTCAGTGATTTAGAAGAAATTTAGATGACAGACTCACTTTAAGTTATCAAATGTCAGGAATCGCACAAATCTAGAAAATACTTTATTCACTATGAAATGTCATATATACAGATGCGAAATATTGTACAGATGTTTCGGTTATCCCTATCTGGTATCTACATGGTACATTGTATTCCAGCGGTGACATTAATATCATACATTTGTCTGTGGCTGATGAGGTTTTATGTTCTGGGTCCAAGACTCATCAAACTGGTTTAAGAGTGGCAGCAGAAGACTGTCTAACACCGCGAGCTGCCTCCATGTGCAGCGAAGACCACTGAGCACAAGACAAAGATTATTTTATTGTATGTCATTTTCATGTTTTGTTTTGCTTTTTTTTTTTTTTATGAAGCCCAAGATAAGTATCGAAGTGTCATTTAAGCAGTGAGTAACATGTGAGGCTAAAACTCCATTCTCTCTGTTATCAGGCAGGGGATGATTTGGCAACTCTGGTGCCACAAGTAAAGTTATATGTGAAACACGCACACTACACTGCCCCCTTGTGGTCCCCACACAAACACTTCCCCCTCAGTGGTCACCGCACCCAGTACACAGATGCAGATTCAGCAAAACCTAGAAAATCATTGCAATATGCAAATTATCAGGAGTCATGCGGTTGTTGCTGATATCAGGAAGAGTCAGGAAATCTGGATTGATTGCCATGCCCCAGGTTGTGCTGTGTCATCTCCAACTACCTCCTATGTTCTAGCAGCGTGGCACATATAGTCGTGAATGAAGCCAAGCACAGTAAGACTGCATGCACACGGAGTTACGCCAGGCTTGTAAAAATCCTCATTCACAGCCGTACACACGAGCACTGCGGACGGCTCCCGAACACTTCCCATTCACGTCCCATTTAGCGCGTGTACGGGACGTTTGCACTGCGATTTGGACGGTGCATGTTTGCGGTCGCGTTAATGCAACCGCAAACATGCACCGTCCAAATCGCGGCGCAAACGTCCCGTACACGCGGCGCATTGCGCGCCACTTTTACTCCGTGTGAACGAGCCCTAAAGCTCACTTCAGCCTGTCACTGTGCTATACTCCCCACGTATAGGAGGTAGTAGTAGACATGTTAGACAATACTGGATTGTATGTAGAGGGACTGGACAACAATCAGATGACTCCTAATTGGTCATTTTTATACTGCAGGCATTTATCTCGTTTTATAGTTTTTTTGCTGCATCTGCAACTATACATAGAAGCGACTTGTACTACCGCACGGTGCCAATTTAAGGGGCTAATTGTACTTGTGAAGTAGTGCTGCTGGTGAAATCTCTGGCCTGCAGGGAATTGTCATTATGGGAATCCGAGATGGCTTCAGTTCTGACACTACCAATGAAACATCAAGTCAAAATTGGGAATGAGAACATAGAAAAACCCTTTAAGAAATGATTCAACCTATACACTGCTGCCTAAAAGTCTCCTCTAAGTTCTAATTTGACTGATTTTTAGAGATGAGCGAGTACTGTTGGGATCAGCTGATCCGAACAGCACGCATGCATTGAAATGAATGGACGTAGCCGGCACGCGAGGGGTTAAGCGGCCGGCCAGCGTCAAAGCGGAAGTAGCAGGTGCTTCCATTCATTTCAATGTGTGCTTCCTGTTCGGATCGGCTGATCCCTACAGTACTCGCTCATCTCTACGAAGTGATTTTCTTACATCTGGTCCAATAGAAGGAGTCCGTTCTCTTGTAGAACCTTCAGTTCCTGTGACGCTTCCAACAAGCCATGTAAGCTAAGTGTAGAGGAAAGCTCCCGCCAGCGCTGCGGAGTAGAGAGGATAGACGGAAGAACTGATAGTGCAACAAGCGTGGAAAATACATTGTGAGAGTGTTCAAGTCTCGTCATTTTAAGCAAGTCCACCAGATAGAGGAACAAGGATCACCAGTATATACAACCCAGTTACCATGGGCCAGGAGATTAGAACTATGTACAACCCTAAATGTATCACTTTACTTGAACTCCTTAAAGAGGACCTTTCACCATATCTGGGCACAGGCAGTGTTATATACTGCCAGAAAGCTGACAGTGCGCTGAATTGAGCGCACTGTCGGCTTTCCCGATCTGGGCCCGGTGTAAAGCGCTATCGGTCCCGGTACCGTAGCGCTTTACAGTCAGAAGGGCGTTTCTGACCATTAGCCAGGAACGTCCTTCTGCCTCGCGGCGCCAATCGCGCTGTGCTGTGGAGCGGGGAGGAACGCCCCCTCCCTCTCCTGATAATGCTCGTCTACGGACGAGCTGTGTGAGCAGAGGGAGGGGGGCGTTCCTCCCGGCTCCACAGCACAGCGCGATAGGCGCCGCGAGGCAGAAGGACGTCTCTGGCTAATGGTCAGAAACGCCCTTCTGACCATAGAAGAGCTACGGTACCGGGCCGTAAGCTCTTCACACCGGGCACAGATCGGGAAAGCCGACAGTGCGCTGAATTCAGCGCACTGTCAGCTTTCCAGCAGTATATAACACTGCATGTGCCCGATCTGATGAAAGGTCCTCTTTAAAGAGGGCCTTTCACATCCTCATCGATGTGTGGTACTATATACTGCTAGAAAGCCGAAAGTGAGCTGAACTCAGCTCTGCTTTCCGGTATGTGGGCCACTGCTGGAGATACCCCTGATAGTACAGTCATAGGGGGCATTCCTTACTGCCCAGTGATGATACTGAACTGTACAGACCCAACCTTCCTGCAGTGGGGAGATATTGGAGCTGAAATTAACGCCGCCGATATCTCCAGGACTGGGGCACATACTGGGAAAGCCAACAGTGTGCTGAATCCATTGCAGTGTCAGCTTGGTAGTGGTATAGAATAGCACACATTCATGAGGACATGGAAGGACCTCTTTAAGGACGCAGACTAGTTTGATAATACAGGACACTGCCTTTTGTTATTCCCCTCATAATCATATCTTAATAGCCATAATTTTTTCGATTCCATTTCTACTGGTACCATTGTGGATTATGAGTGACTTTTTTTTTTAGCAATATAACCAAAAAAAAAAACTGTTTCGCTATTTTTAAAATTTTTATGACCTTCATCTTATGGGATAAATAATGGTTATTTGCAATATTACAATTGTACAGTCACTAATCATTACAGTCTTTAGTAATTATCAACTGCTAATATATTGCAATCCCATGGTATATATGTATACTACCAATTCCTTTCAATTGCTGACATTTTCACATGTGGCCTTGTCATATAAATCAGAAATGTTCACCTATCATCTTGTTACTTGGAACCTAATAAGTCCAGAAACATTGTTTTAGATAGAGGAGTCAATATAGGTGATGAAGGCCATCTTGAAGGGAGACAGGCCCCATAATGTTCTTTACCTTTGACTATAAGTCACATGTATAATTATGCTAATTCTCCTATGAGAGTGAGGTTGGCTGTAAGGCCTGGTTCACATGTGCGTCTGTAATCCGTTTGGGCAGTCCATACAGTATGGGTGCTTTCCACACAAGTCATGCGGACAGGAAAGTTGATCGTGAACTACTTTTCTGTCCACATGTTCTGTGCAGAAAGCACACAGACCCCATTATAGTCTATGGGGTCCGTGTGCTTTCACTGCTTGCCAGTGCGTTCGGTAGTCCATTCAGGGGGTACCCATGCGGATTACTGACACAGATGTGAACGAGTGATTATGAAGATAATCTTGTTTCCCTTAGTCCTAACAGCGGCACAATGTGGGGTATTTCTGCCCCTGTGTGCTGGTAGGACAGGCGGATATTTAATTAGCCAATAAGATGCGTGGCAGGCCCTATAAGAGGGCACAAGAACCTCCCCTCTGCGTGTAAATACAAAAGTACCTCCATAATATTTATATACAGCTTTAGACATAAGATATGATTCCCAGGGTGGGAAATCTTGTGCCGCTGTTAGGACTAAGGGAAACAAGATTATCTTCATAATCACTCGTTCCCTATCGTCCTCAACAGCGGCACAATGTGGGGATATAGCAAGCAGGTCCCCAAGATGGGTGGGATTAACCCATAACCGAACTTAAAACGGTATGGGCAAAAGCAGTGGAATCTGCCACTTGGTCCTTCAGGCGATAATGCCGGATGAAGGTGGATTCCGATGCCCAGGAGGCCGCTGCACAGATTTGATCCACCGGCAAGGCACTTTTTTCTGCCTGAGAGGTGGACACTGCCCTGATTGAGTGGGCATGAAGAAATGCTGGAGCCGACAAACCTTGGGTGGCATAGGCGATTTTAATAGTCTCGGTAACCCATCGGGATATTGTGGTTTTAGCGGCTTTGGCGCCCTTGTTTCTCCCCGTGTAGCTGACCAACAAGTTTTCAGTTCGCCTAAAAGGGCGAGTGCGCTGTAAGTAAATCTGTAGGCATCTGACCACGTCCAGTTTGTGCCATCTTTCTTCTTCAGCAGAAAAAGGGAAAGGAAAAAATACCGGAAGGGAGATTATCTGGTTTCTGTTTACAGCGGATGGAACCTTGGGATGAAAACCCGGGAGGAACCTAAGCTGCACATGGTCAGAGAAAAAGGTGGTATATGGCTCCTCAGCGGACAAGGCTTGTAGTTCACCAACCCGTTTGGCAGTTGTTACTGCCAATAGTAGCGCCATCTTGCCGGTTAATGACTTGAGGGAGATTTCCTCCAAAGGTTCAAATGGATGAACACATAGAGCGTTTAGGACCGGAATAAGGTCCCATTGGTGGACTGGGGTGTTTACCACCGGTCTCAGCCTAGTTGCCCCTTTAATAAAGGTGCTCACTAAGGAATCTTGAGACAAACGCCTCCCCAGATAGGCGGACAGGGCCGCTACGTGTACTTTGAGTGTGGCCACAGCAAGACCTCTGTCTAGTCCGTCTTGAAGGAAGTCCAGGATCGCCTCCGTAGGGGGATCGGTGGAGTCCACTTGATGCTGCAGACACCAGGCATTAAAGATGTTACTTATTCGACGGTAGTTCTTGTTAGTCGAATCTGCTCTGGCGCTGGATAGGGTCTTCAAGACGGCTTGTGACAGTCCTCTATTTCTCAATAGGGACTGGTCAACCTCCAGGCTGTCAGGTTGAGTCTCCTCAGATCCTGGCATCTCAGCTCTCCTTGGGTTACCAGGTCTGGGAGTGGGGGAAGCCTCCAATATATGCCCTGACTCATTTGTATGAGCTGAGCAAACCAAGCCCTTTTTGGCCAGAACGGGATTATGGCTATTCCCGAGGCTTGGTCCTGTCTTATTTTTATCAATACCTTCGGTATGATTGAAATTGGAGGGAAAATGTAAAACAGCCTGAACCTCCAAGGGATGGACAGGGCATCCACTGCCAAGGGATTGTCCTCCTGGTACAGGGAGCAGAAGGTCCCTACCTTGGCGTTGAGTCGGGTAGCCATAAGATCGACCTCCGGGAGACCCCATCTCTGGACGATCTGTTGAAATATGTCTGGATTGAGAGACCATTCTCCTGATACGGTAATACCCCGACTCAGCTGATCCGCTACTATGTTCAGGGAGCCCTTTATGTGAACAGCGGACAACTGGACCAGATTCTTCTCTGCCCAGGTGAATATGAGATTCGTCTCTCTCAGCAAGGTTGGTGACCTGGTGCCCCCTTGTTTGTTTATATAAACAACCACCATCGTATTGTCTGACCGGATCTTGACTGACTTGCCTTTCAATTCCGGGGCAAAGTGTACTAGGGCCAGGTACACTGCTCTGAGTTCCTTGAGATTGGATGACCCCAGCTCCGGACATCTCCATCGTCCTTGTACAGTTTTGTCTTGACAATGGGCTCCCCATCCCCACTGGGATGCATCTGTTGTCAACAGGGTCCACACTGTCGGGACCGTGGACCTTCCGTCTTTCAGGTGTATCCACCATCTGAGGGAAAGACGGGTAGCGGGAGAAAGGCAGATCTTCTTGTGCAGTCCCCGTGGAGACCTGTTCCAGGTCTTCAACACTTCCATCTGTAGGGGACGCAAATGCCATAAAGCCCAAGGGACCGCCCTGGCCGAGGATGACATTAGGCCCAGAACTCTCATGGCGGTGCGGATGGTTACCTGCCGAGTGAGCAATAGGAATCACGCACTGGCTTGGATCCTTTCTTTTCTTGGACGGGAGAGGAAGATCTGCATCGCTTCTGAATCCACTAAAAAACCAAGGAATTTCCTTCGGGTGGATGGAACGACTTCGGACTTCTCCCAATTGATAATCCATCCTAATTCTTGTAGGAAGTTGGTGGCAAGGTTGAGCTGCTGGAGGAGGGCAGCAGGAGACTGAGCTTTCAATAGCCAGTCGTCTAGATAAGGGACGATGAAAAGACCCTGAAGTCTGAGGGTCGCAGCGACCGGAGCGATCACCTTGGTGAATACTAGTGGGGCGGATGTGATGCCAAAAGGCAGAGCTGTGAATTGATAGTGCTCCCTGTGGCCTGCCATAGAAACGGCAATCCTGAGGAACCTCCTGTGGGAAGGAGCAATAGGGACATGTAGGTAAGCGTCCTTCAAGTCAAGGGTAACCATCACCTCTCCTGGTTGAAGAAAAACAGCCACGGAATCCACGGTCTCCATTCGAAATGACCTCTTTCTGATAAACTGGTTGAGGTACCTCAGGTCTATTATCATTCTCCAGCCCCCGGTGACTTTGGGGACCAGAAAGACGGGGGAGTAAACTCCCAGACCGTGATCTGAGGCTGGTACCTTCTCCAGGGCGCCCTTGGTAACATAATTGGCGACCGAGGCTTCCAGACTGGACTGCTGAGAAGGTGGAAGGATTCGGGTGATGACGAACCGATCTGGAGGTGGAAGGTGAAAATCGATATGATACCCGTGCTGTATAATCTTCAACACCCATGGGTCTTGAATGTGGGTGGACCATGCTTTGAAAAAGGAGGAGAGACGTCCTCCCACAGGAAGAGGGGCCACAGGGAGCTGCCCCACGTCAAAACTCAGGCTTCCTCTTGGCATCCTCCTTGGAAGCGCCACGTCCGGCACCCCTAGGGCGGTATCTAGAACGCCGCTGCTGAGCCGGGCGTCTATAATTAGAGGAAGAACCTCTGCCTCTAGAGGGAGCACGTCTGCCCCTGGATGCTTCAGGTAGGGACCTTCCCCTACCTTCAGCTAAACCCTCCATAATGGCATCCAAACTTTGGCCAAACACTCTTCCCGGTTCAAAGGGGAGAGCGCAGAGAGCTGCCTTAGATGCAAAATCTGCACGCCAAGGCTTTAGCCACAGGGGTCTACGGGCAGCGGTAGATAACACCATAGATTTGGCGGAGATCTTCAATTGATGGCGGGAAGCTTCCGCCAGATAGTCTGCAGCCCTATGAACTCTCTTCATAGAGGTCAGAATTTCGTCTCTATCCACGCCCGCATCTATATCCCGCTCCAAGGCGGCTAAACGGTTGCGCAGAAAGTCGCCAGCCGTGGAGGAGGCTATGGCCACAGAGGCTTGTGCAGAGGAAGCGGAGTAGATCTTCTTTAGAACAGAGTCCGCCCTACGGTCCAGAGGGTCTTGAAGATTGGAACCATCTTCTAGGGGCACCAGGGTTCTGCGGGACAGCTTGGCTACGGCCAAATCCACCTTCGGGGGAGGCCCCCAGGAATCCCACTGGGCAGTGTCAACAGGAAACAGAGTCTTGAAAATCCTGGAGAGAGAGTGTCCCTTCTCTGGCTGTTTCCACTGCTGTGCCATAAGGTCGGACAGCGTGGCGTCCGCATGGAAGGCAATATGTCCCCCAGAGGCAGACGTGGAGGCTTCCCCGTCAACATCTCGGCCCACTGTAGACCGGATGGACTTCAGCAGCCTGCCTGTTTGTTCATAGTGGAACACAGGTCTGCCGGAAATTACTGAGTCGTCCTCAGAGGAATCATCCTCTGCCACCCGCAGCTGTTCCAAAGGTGGCAGGGAGGAGGAACGGTGCTCAGGGCATGGTCTCTTGGTGAGCTGAGACAAGGTGGCATGGATTCCTTTGAGGGAATCATCCTGCAAAACAAAAGGAGAATACAAGCAAGGGAAAACCTATTTACCCAAGCGATGCCCAAAACTCACCATCTCCTTGACCCAGGCCATCATATCTCTGGGAGAGGGCTCCTCAGGTGGAGGACCTCTACACCCGCGACAACGGGCCCATTCATAGCCTAAAAATAATAGGCAAGTTATAGGACCACAATACATCAAAGGGACCACCCCTTAAACCGCTACCTACCATCAGGGAGCGGTGTGTCGCAATTAAAACAGGAAAGGTGTTTCCTCTTGGCAGAGGATTTCCTCCTACCATCCCCAGGAGGGGTAGTAGAGGATGACATATCCTGCAATAAGGAGATAATAGACCATGCAATACTGTCACCATGCATCATACCATTGCACTTTAAAAAGGGTAGATCTTACCAGGTTCAGAAGACCGGATCAGTAAAGGTGACAGACAATAACCAGACTCAAGGTTAACAAACGCAATTTAAGCTAGTGAGACCAGACTCACAACAATAGCACAGCCTTCCAGGTGCAGCAGGAAGGTACAAGTGACACGGCCGGCCTGACCTTTAACCTGGCCGGCCGGAAATGGGAGGAGCTAACCGCTCCCATCCACTACCCCAAACAGGGGTTAATAAGGCGTTTATCTCCCCTCCCCAGCAATCCCCAAGCCAGGGGAACACTCACCCTCTCCTCCGTAGGGCTCCGAGTACTGGGAGTGGAGCCTGAAGTGAAGATAGCGCTGGCCGCGGCCGCCGCGCCGCGAACTTCCGGTCAAAACCGGAAGTGAGCGCAGGCAAAGTGCGGCCGCCGCGAATGCAGCCATACGCAGAAGTTCCGGCTGCTGCGCGGACCCGCCGTAACCACGGACGCCGCTGCACAGATCAGTGGCGTGGTGCGGCTCTGAGGATCAGCGCTCAACAGACGCTGAAAGGGTAAGGAGGAGAGGGGAGGGAAGGAGGGGGAGAGGAGAAGGAGGATTCAGGGGGAAAAAGCCAACGCAGGCTAACCAGCACCCTCTTTCCTTAGGAAAGAGGGTGACTTTGAACAAAAACATCAAGCTCAACAGCTGAGCCCTGTAAGAGGACACAAGTCCTCACACCTGTCCTCTGTCCACACAGGACAGAAAAAAACACGCAGAGGGGAGGTTCTTGTGCCCTCTTATAGGGCCTGCCACGCATCTTATTGGCTAATTAAATATCCGCCTGTCCTACCAGCACACAGGGGCAGAAATACCCCACATTGTGCCGCTGTTGAGGACGATAGGGAACCAGTCTTAAGAGGATGATCTGATGGCTGGTTGCTAGAAATTTGACTTAAGAACCCCAGTTTCGTGTCATTTGCCAGGTTTCTCTGCACTGTCAGAGCTACATCTGTTTGTTCTGGTTATTATCTCTACCTCTAAGACTCTTTTTGCTGTAACCTCACTTCTACCTAAACTTTCATCTGCTTTATCCACCCGAGAGACAGTTTATCTCTTGGCTTTGTGCTAGCTTCCATAACACCTACTGTATAACCTGAGGTATTGTGGTATTATTATGATTATTATTATTATTATTATTATTCTGTTACAAAAAAAATATTGGGAAAAGGGATGTTTACTTCTTTTTTTTTTTTTTTAATTTAATTTACAATTTATTATTTTTTTTATATATTACTAGCCTCTGCCGGCAGCTTCGTCTGCATGTTGTTGGTGTCAATGATATGTTTATATTTAGCAAATTGCTGCCTTTGATGATCTGCCTGCTCCGGCGTTTCGGCACTTCTACATCTCTGCATATGCATAGCATACCCAGTGCTATTTACATCTCTGCATACGGACAGCATACCCAGCTGTGCTACATCTCTGCATAAGCTCTGCTATTTGGGTGAAAGGATTTTCTTATGTCAGTGTCTGAGCAGCTTCTGTGTTATAAATGGATTTCAATGAAATTTGGCACAATTCTCAACCCCCAACAGAGCCTGAACCCCACATTCCCTCCTCTTACTCACAAAGTCTACACCTCATATACCCCTCTTGCCCACACACAGCCTGCACCCCTTTCTCCCCTTTTGCACCCCCATATCCCCCTCTTCCTCACACATGTTCTCCTATCACCTGCCATTAGACTCCATTCCCAGCAGTTTGCACATTGTCCTGTTCAATCCTATATAGCTCCGCCCACACAATAGTGTGATCATATCCTAGATGGCTAAAGGACCTTTGATGACATCATCAAGGGTCCTTTAGTCTAGTATGAACATAAATTCTTTCATATCTGTTAAGAAGCCATGTCATTTACCGGAATAAAAAGTAGCCTATGTGTTAATCGAGGTCACAAACTATCTGTGCCAAATTTCATCCAAATCCGTTAAGCCATTTATGCATGATTGAGGAATGAACATCCAAACACACAAACTTTTTTGGTTCTTCCACTTCCTTTGTTTTTTTCTATATGGCTTAAATCTTTTTTCCTTATATATATCTCCATTTTGCTGTCAGCATATATATATATAAAAAAAAAAAAAAAAAAAATCTGGTTTTGCTTAAATACCGATATATATATATATATATATATATATATATATATATATATATATATATATATACTTGATTCATATTCACATTTAGATCCTTATGTGGCTTTTCGGATCCTATCATACAAATGCTTTTTTTTCTTTGGAAGAAGTGGTCATGGCGGTCCAAAGGGAAGAGACGGGAAATGTTGGAAGATGTCTCATGTGAGTATTACTGCGCAAAATATTACTGCATTATAATTATTGTAATGTTGCCGCTGGTACCCCCAACCCCAACCCCCCACCCCGCTGTCTGAAGCGGACACTCAAAAAATGAACAACACCCCCTTTGCCAACCCCCTCCCCCCCTACCCAAGACTTAATACGCCGGGGGGCGTGTGTCTTTTGATCGGCCGCCTCGGGCAGCAGTGAAGCTAGGTTCACCAACCACTGTGTACAGTACTACTGTATGTGAAATATATCTAGAATTATATATGCAAACTTGCACATACAGAGAATAGAGATGAGCGAATATGCTCGATCGAATACTTCGCCCGCATAGCTCCCGCTGCAAAAACACTTCCAGGGCTTTGAATTTTTTTCGATCCAGTATAACAGAGAAGTGGTTAAAATATTTTGTTCAGATTAACAACAATTCTCCTTCACATTGTGTAGGTGTTAGGCTAGCAGATACAGTTTGAGAGCCAAAGGAAGAACCTGTACTAGATATACTGATTATAATGGTTAGCATGGTGCAATGTGTTAAACACCCTCCGGGTTGCACCAATTCCAACCCCACAATGGAGTTCACCAGAGCCCCAGATGGTGGGGATGGACTTAGATGTGCTGCTGGGCAGAGCAGTGTAGATCAAGAAAAACAACACACAGCGCACCAAAAATCACAGCAAATCAGACATAGACTCTTGCCAGCAGACATTTGGGGTTGTGGTGTTGGTCCAGGGATCCAGAATGTTGAAGCAGGTGGCGGCATAGAGTAAATCGCAGTCATATGGTCCGAGTTGTCAGCAACAGGGTAACACAGTACAGAGGGGAATCCAAGTGGAACATCAGGAAGGTCGAGTCTGTAACAAGAACTGTAGCGGAGTACAAAGCGGAGTTCAGAGAGCAGGGGTCTAGAATGCAAGCCGAGGTTGTTAACAGGAACAGGCAGAGTACGGAATCAGGAGATGCAGGTAAGGTCAAAGGTCAAGGCAAAAGGGTCAGGAACACAATCAGATCAGGGAATGCTTACTATCAGGATACGGACAACAACTGAATATCCAGCACTGGAGTGCTTCCAGAACCCAGCTTAAATAGTACACCAGAGGGTAGGGTAGAATCTTGGGGAAAAACACCACCCAAAACCAGAGAATCCAGACATATAGAGATTAACCCATACCAGCCCCCTAACAGTATGGGTTAAACACCAGACCAGAGTGGAAAAAAACATAATGAAATTCCCAAATGTTTTTTTTTTTTTTTTTTTTAAGATTTGCGCAGGAAAGACTTTATATTGGGTGAACATTACAACAATGGAGTTATGATTATTTATATTTATTTATTTTTAAGATTTGTGCAGTCAAAAGAAGCAATGCTTTTCTGTTCAAGTATTTAATGAAAAAATGTTTTCCTGCCCAAAAAAGTTCTTAACAAATGAGATGCAGTGAGATAGAAGACAGATCTGTTTGCATGTCTACCATTTCCAGCAACTGAAGGTGTAAACTAATGCACAACCTTATGTAGACCATATGACATCAGCACTGTAAGGTCCACCTAGCACTGTCTATTGGCTGAGAGGCTGTCAGATCTTGCTATCACATGATGTGCGAGTCACTGAACACATGACATCTCTGTATTTGCTGGTCTAATACATGGTGGCGACCATTTTCTCAAATTTAAGTATTTCACTCATCTTTACAACTTCTTAAAAATCACAAAACTCATACAATATATTAAAGACAATTTATTTTCTTTAGTGAGGCAATACAAGAAAAATAAGTGTATATGAAGTTTTGAAGTAGATCAGTTCTCTCTAAACATATTTACTAAGGATTTTAAAAGTGGTGAAAGCAAATAATGAAGTTTTATTATAATGGACTTTAAACAAGTATAGAATAACATTAACTATTACATTACTGTTAAGTACAATATCTATTGCAGAAAATCTATAAACATTTATCCGATCCCACTCCTTGTGTACAGGAATAAATCCAAACACATTTCTTGTTCTAAATTGTTAAAAAAAACAAAAACTTACAAATCTCATCTAAGGAAGCATTCACACGGAGTAACGCCACCGTTACGAGCGCTCCCATTGAAGTGAATGGGAAGTGTTCGGCAGCCTGCCGTAGCGCTGGCGTGTACGGCTGTAATACACGCCCGGCGTTACTCCGTGTGAATGCTCCCTTACACATAAAGTAGCCTATATGAGTGAATATTTACCCATACAGCCGGGCAAAACAAGCCTGACAATATGGTTTGCCTTCTTGTTCACGGAAGGTTCCCTTGTTAAGTTGCCGTAGGCAAAAAGTGCAACTCAAATGCTGTGGATGAAACTTTCGTCCCATTGCAGTCACACATCGACCAGTTATAGGTTGATCACATCCAGCACACAGAGATCCACGACAAGAGTGGTAATGAGTCTCACATAGGGGAAGGCCGTCATTCTCAAAGAAACTTCCATTCAGGAAAGGCGTGCGACAGACCTATCACAAACCAAGCAGAACGTGATCAAATTAAATAGAGGAGGAGGAAAGAAAGGGATTTTTGTACTCTCTATAAATTCCTTTTCTCATTTTATTCATTGGATGACAGCATCATGGGTATAGACCTGGCCATCAGGAGGCTAACACTAAGAATAGGAAAAACAAAGGTTGGCTTTGTGTCTGGGCTACACCCTCTCCACAGACACCGTGCTTTCCAGTTCGTGTCACAGCAGTAGGAGAGAGACAGAAATAAGCAAAAAGCACAGAGCCATCACCAATATGTCCTGAACCCGAAAACTAACCTAAACAGCCCGAGAACAGGAACAGCAAGAAAAAAAAGTGTGGGATCTGTGTCCCCCTATGAATACATTGTTTATTCCATTGAGGAACACAGTACTATAGGACGTACTATAGGATGTGCTAAAGCAATCTCAGAGGGAGGGATTTACATGGCCATGTGAACAACCTAGCACACAGCCATTTAAAAGAACCTTATGACCCAAACTAGCATCAGCAGAGACCAGAGAAAGGATCTGATAGAGCCTGATGAAGGAATAGATAGAGGCTCACGTGGCAGCCTTGCAGACCTGGGTGACAGAAGTCTGATGCCAAACAGCCCAGGAGGTTCCAACAGCTCTTGTCCAGCTCTTTATGAGGACCCTCAAGGAAAAAAGAACAAGACATCTGAATAACAGAAGGGGTGCTAGGATTGTGCAGCAGGTGCGGTCATAATATCACAGTCGCAGCCTGTTCCACTACTTGATTCTGTCAGCTCAGAACCTGGGTTTCAACAGCTACACTGTTAAACGCAGTTAAGGTAAGATAGGGTGGAAAAGTGGATCTTAATACAGAAGGTTAACTTGCAGAGGAAGAAGCCAAGGAACATCCACCAGCAGCAGGAGCAAGAGATCTGCGCACCAAGCCAAGCAGGGCCAACCCCCAAATGTGAAGCACCATGGAATTAATGGTGCTATAGAAATAAACAATAATAATAATTTAAAAAAACTGAGCCAACAAGATGGCTGGAACCTCCGCGGTCTTGAGTTTCTTGAGAACCCGAGGAAAAATAGGGAACAGGTACACAAAGTGGAAGTCCGACCACAGAATCACAAGAGTGTCGGAGGTAATAGCTCGAGGGACCTGGCCATGTAGTGGGGGAGCTTGTGGTTCAGGTGGGAGGTGAAGCCCTGAACAATCAAGTTTCTGAAGATTGCTTCCCAACCAGAAAGGCTGGTGTCAGTGGAGATCATCTACCAACAAAGAGGAAGACTTTTTTTTTTCTTCTTATCCCCTGTGAGATTCCTGTGGAGGAAAACCACCAAAGAATCTCTCATTGAACTCAGGAAAGCAGGAGGATAATGCAATTGAGGCGGGATGGAGACTTGTCTCAGTGTGCCAGAATCGCCGGTTGAACAGGATGCGCGCGATATTGATCAAAAGGGATGGCCTCAAAGATTGAAACCATTGCGCCCAGGACTCACAAACAGCATGGAGAGTTCCTATGAAGGTTGGACACAACGGATCAGAGAGACAGAATCTTGCCCTCCAGAAGTAGAATCTTGCCTGGTGTGTATCAAAGATCATGCCCAGGAATTCCATGTGCTGAGAAGGCACAAGACAGGACTTTTCCTCATTGATGAGCCAGCCAAACTGGTGAAGAATGTCCAAGGTGATCTGCAGGCTGGACAGATTATCCATCATGGAGGGGGCTTTCACCAGACAGTTGTCCATGTATGGAAACACAGCAAGTCCTTTGGAATGGAGGATGGCCATGAGGGACACCATGGCCTTAGTAAATACTTGGGGGGCAGAGACTAGCCCAAAAGAGAAGCTGAAACAAACTGAAAATGATGCAAACCCACCGTGAAACAAAGAAAGCGATGATGGCACAATACGATGGGAATGTGGAAGTAAGTGTCAATAATGTCGATAGAAGACAGGAATTCGCCAGTCTCCAGAGGTGCCACCACTGACTGCAGGGACCCTATGGGGAACCTGCAGACATGGACAAACCTGTTAAGCCCATTCAGGTCCCGGCTGGGGCAAAGAGAGATGTCCTTTTTGGGAGCAGTGAACAGGGTGGAATTAAAAAAAAAAAAAAACATCCTGGAAAAGGTCTGAAGTGGGGATGGGGATAACGACTCCCTGCTGGCAGCCTGAAGAAAGGTGGCCACTTGAGGGGGAAAGGAGGCAAAGTAGATGTAAAAAAGCATATGTGTGATAGGAAGGAGAACTCAATGGAGTAGCTCATTTGTCACCACCTCTCAGACCCAGGCATCATTGACACTGTCAAGTCAGATCTCCCACAAGGCAGCAGCAGCCCCCTCCAACCAAGGAGCCAAGACTGGGTGGAAGACCTTCATGCAGAGGAGTTCTTGGAAGAGGAAGACCTGGATAACTTGGTATGGGACTGCCGGTCAGGTTTGGGCTTTAAGGAGGACTTCTTGTAGCATGAGTCCTGGAAAGGCTGTCCTCCGGTGCAAGAGGTGGAGCTATGAAAGGAGCTAAAATGTTGAGGTTGGCTGGAAGATGATGGCTGGTCCTTAGAATGCTTTTTTTTATGCCTTTGCCAAAAAAATTGTCATTGTTTGTCCCAAGAGAAAGGAAGAACCATGACCACCTTCATAGAGGCGGAGTCAGCATTCCACAAATGTACCCAAACATTACGACTGGCTATTACTGCATTGGCGGCTATCTTGACAGAATGGCAAGCTACCTCCAGGGAAGGTACTTGAAAGCATTCAGGATTTGAGAGATGAGCATCTGGTTGTCCTGAATGTTAGCTTTATTTGGAGAGACCCCTCTGGAACAGTTTGGCCTAGGAAATGCAGGCCTTGCAGACCAAAGAAACAGCAAGGAAGGCCAGAAGAAGGTGCCAGCCCTTAAGAAAGCTTCCTTGGCAACAGAGTCTACCCTCTTCTCTGAGGGTTTGCTGAGGGAGCCGGAATCAGCTAAAGTCAGAATAGTAGCTTGGAGCCACTCAGTCTGGGGGAGAGCTGCTGGAGAGGGTTGGCTGGGAGGGTCCTGAGCTGACTTAGGCAGAAGGCAGAGAGAGCAGATGAGTTCAGGCGAGTAATAAACATTGTGGCACCAGGCAGGGCCAAGGGACAGGTTGGCTAATTGCAGGAGAACATGGCAGAAGGGTCCCTAAGCTTACCAGACCACTGGAGAAGTGTGCTTGCCATACCGCTGCAGGAGGCTGCACAGAGATGTTGCCAGGTCCTGTGTCCCATAAGGAAATCTGGAAAAGTGATGAAAACTGCAGGGAACTGAAGAGGCTAAATGGAGCAAAAAAAGCCGAGTGCAGCTCAGGGAAAAAATAAACAGGAAGTAGCAGGTTTCCTGTGGAGAAGGACCTCCCCCGTAAGATTTCCTGTGTCCATTAGATTGGGAGAGGTACAAGGGACCTCCCCTGGGCCAATGGGGGGCTAGGAGAAGTCCTGGAAGCCCTACTTCCAGCCTAGTCCCTAGAGAAGCTGCGGCTGGTGTCGAGTAGCCCCTGGTGCAGAAGGTAGTGGGGTGGCTCCAGAAGGCCCAGTGAAAGCTGATAAAGGAAGCTGGGGGCCTGGAAACGAGCCACACATGAAAGAGAGCTAAATGAAGGGGAAAAAAACACCCCCAGGGAAGAAGAGAGGCCATGGTGCTAGCAGGAAAAAAGGGGCTTATTATCTAAAATTGTGGCCTCGGGAAGGGACACCATAGTGGGAAAAATGGCCTAGAATTGGGCCTTGGAGATGGGCCCATTAGAAAGTAGCCCAGAAGGCAGGTGGCTGGGGGTCAATGAAGCAACTTCAAGTGCTTACCTGATCCACCATCTTCAGGTGCCGCAGGGTCACCCTTTTGGTGGACCTTGTACATGGTAGTGGGGACACTGGCATTTCATGACCAGCAGGGAGCTCTTGACAGAGCGCAGTGCTCACAGGGTTGTGCAACTAGCATGGTGTACACACTGAAGATCCCCCCTTGCACCTGAAAACAATGCAAAGCAGAAAGACCTGAATCAGGTCATGTCTGCATCCTACGAGTACTAGGGTAAAACTGGTTAGCATAGTGCCTGTGGAGAGCTGGAGTTTACATCTTTTCCTATTCCAAGTGTCAGCATCCTGTCAGCCAGGTCTATACCCATGGTGCTGTGTCCCCCAATTAAATAATCAAGAAATAACAATTGAACACACAAGGTTTAAAAAACAAGGCCCTGAGTTGGTCAAAAGCTCATGAAGTGGCCAAACACAGATAAGGATTCTGAATAAGTGTCCTGCATGGTTATGTTCCTCTACAAAGGCCAATAAATAATTTCTTGTATGATTATCAGATAAAGAGGATGAAAAAAGACCACAATGAACCTGAGGGAGAGAAGCCACATGTAAGTTAAGCCTCATGCACATTACACTGATGAACCACACGGCTATTTTTCTACACACAGTTGGATTTAAATCTCATAAGGCTATTCAAAAGTCTGGTTTTTGTCCATTTGCATGGATCCATCAATAAACTTATGTCTACAAGAGTTCCATATAAACGGCTGCCCACAGATGAAAAGTAGGCATGAAAAAATGTTTAATGGCTGATTTTACAATGTTCATTTGCATGTAGACTTGTGATTTTGGATCCAGCAGTAAGTGACCCACAGTCTCACAATTGGGTAAAATGGAAAAAACATTGTCACTGATCTATGTTTCAACAAACTAAGGCTATTTCCCTGTTCTGATTCTGGAAGTGCAAATGATCTGCAGAGCTTTATCCAGGCATGAAAAATTTGCTGTTAGTGTGCCAAAATGGCTGTGAAAAATTCCTATTTCAATGACAACAGATCATTATAAATATTGGTCCTGTCAATAGCCGCCATTCATAGACAGAAAAATGAATGCGACCCTGTGACGGCGGTTAAAAAGAATGGCCGTCTCACTGCCAATATTCACTATCGCATGAATGTAGGGTTGCACTTTAACTTCTTCCTACATCACATAAAGTAATAGGGCAAACTAATGACTTAAAACCTTACCATTTAGTGGATTTCAATTCCACTACAAAAAGAATTGTACTGAATTGTAAGCAAAGAAAATATCGCAATCTTCTTAATTTACCTATTTGGTCTTTTGCAGAGGACTGCATTGTAGCTTCAAGTCCCAGTCCAACAAAAAGTCTGATGATCTCAAGAAAGATCGGCACATTCCTGAACTAACAGATTCCTGGGATCTTCTCAGTTTAGCTGCTGCTGTCTATATAAGGCCTAAGAAGCCGGTTTTTGTTGCCTCTCTGTTTTATTTCTGAGCGCTTTAATTTGTTCTTACTCATTTTTATGTGATACTGAATACAAGTGCCATCAAGTAATATCAGCATTACTGTGTACTCACATGACACACAAAACACTGAGGATGCCATAGCCCATTTAAGGCAGAGATGTAACTTTCCGTCACAGGTTCAGAACAACCAGCACAAACCGTTCCAAAGATACGGTAATAATCATATGAGCAATAGGGATCCTCATCTTTTTCATGGAAACCTGCAAGACACAGGAAAAACAGACACTCAAGATACACAGAAAAGTGATGACATCTGCTGAAGTACAATATAATATGTTCCTTACACACATCACCAGAGCCCACAGAACTAGACTATGGAAATGACATTAAGTGGCATTTATATTCAGCAATAAAATAGAAACATTGAGTGGAAAGAGACATACTGAGGAGATACATGTAAAATATGGGTGGAAACATAGCCTGCAAGTATTAGGTGTCTGTGACCCTCATAGACTGAGGTAACGTCTATGGTGACATTGAAGCTATTTGCATTAGGCAGTAGTTGTACTATTTCTTGATTTGGCACATGGTGGACCCTTTGCGACCTTCATAATGACCTACTCGCTTCCCAGCATGCTGACATCATAAACCCAATAGAAGGCTATAATTGTAAATATGAAAATTTGAGCTTCTTACTCAAAACCTTCCTGCAATGGTACCACATGGCCACACATAACAAATACTCCTGGTGCGATAACAAGGAGAGCTACTGCTTAGCAAAACACATCCAACCCCCGAGATCCAATTACAAGTTACGTGATCCTGCTATAGGATCCTTGTTTGATGAAAGAGAAGTCTCCAATTCCCTCTTTAAATATTACTAATCCATATATAGTGCTCCATCTGTAAGAAGGTGGGAGCCAGCACCTTTCAGAAAATGTCCTTAGTTGTGTAACTAGTTTAGGCCCTTACCCAACATTGGATTGTGCAACTGTATTTGTAGCTACTTGCACTTTGTGCATCTTATTGTGTGTTTTATGACAATTTTCTGTACTGTATGATGTTGCTACTGAGTCGTCACATCTACCTCGACCTGGTTTTTACTAGGATAGCGTGATGGCTCTTCAAATCGGCAAAGCATGGCTGACCCTATTGGCTGTGTAATCGGTATTTGTCAAAATATGTAATCACATGAAGTGAGAACACCTTCTTCTAAAAGAAAAGTTCTTCTATGTCTTTGGACCTTCCATCTGTACCTTTGTTGCTACTGGTTCAGCTTTCTGTCCATATGGTGCAATTCCAGAGCAGAGACTGGAAGATTATGAATGATAATCTGTTTTCCCTACGCCCAAACAGCAGCACAACTGGGGTATTTCTGCCCCTGTGAGCTGTTAGGACAGGTGGAACTTTTAATTAACTAACAGTTTTAACCCCTATAAGAAGCCGCAAGACCTCCTCCCCCCTGTGTTAGTACCAAAGTATACAAATAGAAATACAATATATACAATGATAAGGATCTGGGAGGGAGCCTTGTGCTGCTGTTTGGGCTAAGGGAAAACAGATTATTATTCATAATCTTCCATTCCCCCTACGCCCAACCAGCAGCACAACTGAGGATTTAGCAAGTATCGCTATTACCCTAGGGTGGGTGATCCTGGCAGGATGATGCCAAGACAGACTGTCCAAATGCTGTGGAATCCGCCACACGCCAATCAAGCCTGTAGTGCCTGGCGAAGGTCAGCTGTGAACTCCAGGAAGCAGCGGCACATATCTGTTCCAAGGAAAGGGAACGTCTTTCTGCCCAGGACATTGCCACCGCTCTGGTGGCGTGGGCACGAACAAACTCAGGTACCGAAAGGTCTTGAGCACAGAGGGAGCAGGTGATGGCCTCCTTGATCCATTTTGACAGTCACCTTCGATGCTTTGACACCTCTATTGTGGCCAAACACATTGATCAGCAGATTTTCTGATCTCCGGAAGGAGGCTGTACGGTCCAGGTAGATCCTCAGTGCTCTGACCAAGTCCAGCTTGTGCATCTTCTCTTCCCACTCGGAAGTGGGGGAGGGAAAGAAGGCCGGTAAAGAAATTACCTGGTTGATATTCTGAAGTGAAGGTACCTTTGGCAAGAATCCTGGGACAAACCTCAGCTGTACCCTGTCTGAGAAAAAGGTTATAAAGGGTTCCGAGGCCGCTAAGGCCTGTAGTTCTCCAACCCTTTTGGCGGAGGTTATTACCAACAGAAAGGTAACCTTGTATGATAGGTACTTCCAATCCACCTCAGATAAAGGTTCAAAGGGGGGAGCGCAGAGCCCCTGTAGAACCGCAGCCAGATCCCACCGGCGGACTGGAGGTTGTACCTGGGGGCAGAGCTTGGCGGCCCCTCTTAGGTACTGCTTGATTAGAGGATCTTGTGATAGTCGAGTCTCCAGGAGAGCGGACAGAGCTGAAACTTGAACCTTCAGGGTGGCTGGTGATAGCCCCCTCTCTAGGCCGTCTTGTAGGAATTCCACAATTGAATTTCTGTTGGAGTTGCGCTGGTTCTCCTCACACCAGCTTCAGAATATCCGGGCGATCCTCTGGTAGCTCCGATTAGTAGATTCCGCTCTTGAATGGGCTAGTGTCCTTAGCGCTCCCTGGGACAATCCTCTATCTCCACATACGGCGCAGTTAACCTCCAGGTAGTGAGGTTGAACCTGTCCAGGTCCTGGCAGAGCTGTCTGTTTAGAGTTACCAGGTTGTGGACTGATGGAAGCCTTCAGTAGTTCCCTCGACTCATCAGAATGAGGTGGGTAAACCATGCCCTTTTTGGCCAGAACGGCATGATCACTATTGCCGAGGTCTGGTCCTGCCTGAGTTTCGCCAATACCTTCGGAATCATCAGAATGGGAGGAAAAACGTATGCCAGTTTGAACCTCCAAGGTATTGACAGGGCATCCACCGCCAAAGGGTTGTCTTCCCGGTACAGGGAGCAAAACTTTTCTACTTTGGCATATTGGGTGGCCATCAGATCCACCTCGGCGAGACCCCACATCTTGGTAAGATGGTGAAAGATTTCCGGATCCAGGGACCATTCGCCTGACATCACCAGGCCTCTGCTGAGCTGATCCGCAAGGATGTCCAAGCGACCTCGAATGTGAACTGCCGACAACTGGGACAGATTCTTCTCTGCCCAGGCAAATATTAGGTTGGTCACCTGCAGGAGAGAGGGGAATCTGGTTCCCCCTTGTTTGTTGATGTAGTGGACTGCTGTTAAGTTGTCCGTCCTTATCTTCACAGCTTGTCCCTAAAGGTGAGGTGCAAACGCCAGAAGTGCACGGTGAACTGCCGTAAGCTCGCGCCAATTGGACGAGCGTGTTTTCTCCAGACGATTCCATGTACCTTGTACTGGGGTCTCCCCTAGATGCGCTCCCCATCCTGTGAGGGAGGCATCTGTAGTCAACAGGATCCAGGATGTCTGGACCGTGGACTTCCCGTCTTGGAGATGAGACCACCAAGCCAGTGATCGACGGGTACTGATGGATAACTGGATAGGCTTCTGAAGTCCTGAAGGACTGTGGTTCCAGGCTCTCAAGATCTCGCTTTGTAACGGGCGCATGTGCCACAGGGCCCAGGGGACTGCCTCGATGGTGGCGGACATGAGACCTAGGACTTTCATGGCCGTCCTGATAGTAACCTTCCAGGTAATGGACAGGTGATGAGCCGCTCGACCAATCTTCTCCTTGCGAGGAGAGGGCAGGGAGATCGTCATACTGAGAGAGTCCAAGATAAATCCCAGGAACTGGATCCGGGTTGATGGAAACACTTCTGACTTTTGCCAGTTTACTAGCCAGCCCAGCTCGTTTAGTAAAGCCACTGTGGTCTCTAGTTGTGTGGCGAGAACCTCCTTTGACCGGGCTTTTAGGAGCCAGTCGTCTAGATACAGAACTATGAAGATCCCTTGGAGGCGCAGGGCGGCTGCGACCGGAGCCACTACCTTTGTGAAGGTGTGGGGGGCCGAGGATATGCCGAATGGGAGAGCCGTAAACTGGAAATGAGACAACTTTCTGTTTAGGTGCACAGCAATCCTTAGAAATCTCCTGTGGGCTGGAAAAATAGGTACGTGGAGGTATGCGTCCCTTAGGTCCAAGGTGACGAAGTGATCTCCGGGCTGCAAGAAGGGGAGCATCGATCTGATGGTTTCCATACGGAACTGTACCTTGTGGATGAATTGATTCAGGTATCTGAGATCAATGATCATCCGCCATCCGCCTGATGACTTGGGAACTAAGAAGACCGGAGAGTAGACGCCTTGGCCGTGTTCTGTAAGAGGAACCGGTTCCAGCGCGGCTTTGTCCACGTACTCCTGAACGAACTTCTCTAGATGAAGTTGTTTGGTGCCCTGAAAAGGGTGAGTTGTTATAAATTTCTCTGCAGGATGAGAGATGAAGTTTATTTTGTAACCTTCCTGGATCAGTTGCACGACCCAGGGGTCCTGAATATAAAGAATCCAGGCAGCCGAATGCTGGGAAAGCCGGCCGCCTACAGCTGCGGGAGCGCGGGGAAGAGAGGTCGGATAGTCAGAAGGATGAGCGCTTCTGCTGGTCACGAAAGGCACCACGACCTCTCCCTCTGGCCTGGGGGCCAGAGCGTCTCTGGCCTCGAGAACCCCTTCTGGGAAATCCGCAGCCTCGAAAGGAAGGTCTTCTGCTGCTGGAGGGTTGAGGAAGGTTCTTCCCCTTGGAATCCGTGAGGCCTTCCATAATTCGGTCTAATTCCTTACCGAATAGCCTCCCAGGCTCGAAGGGGAGGGCACACAGATTAAATTTGGAGGCATTATCGGCTCTCCAAGGCTTCAGCCATAAAGGGCGTCTGGCCGCAGTGGAAAGCGCCATTGCCCTAGAAGCCAGTTTCATTTGGTAAAAGGTAGCCTCTGATAGGTGGTCTACCATCAGATTAATATCTGACATGGCTGATAGCAGGTCATCTCGATGTACTCCGGTGTCAATGTCCCTAGCCAGGGAAGACAACTCAGCCCAAAGGCCTGACAACACCTCGCTGGCAGAGATGCCCACCGAAGCCTGGGAGGAGGAGGCTGCATATATCCGCCTCAGGGAGCCCTCGACGCGGCGGTCCATAGGATCCTGTAAATTTGATCTGTCTTCCGACGGCACTACCGTGTGCCTGATTAGCTTAGCCACGGCCATATCCACTTTGGGGGGAACCCCCAGGTTCCATGCTGGGATTCAGCAATGGGGAACAAGGATCTAAAGCGTTTAGTGGAGTTGAACGCTTTTTCCGGCCGTCTCCATTCATCCTCCATCTTTCGGACTAAATCCGAATTTGCCCTGAAGGACCTGGATCTTCTGCTGGATCCTTCACCGCTCTCACGGTCCCTTGACCGGATGGTTTTGAGCAGCCTTGGCATCTTTTCCAATGGAAATATGGATTTCTCTGCTTCCTCGGATTCCTCCTCTGAATCATCCACCTCCCCAATATGGAGATCCTCCAAAGGGGGGAGAGAGAGCTCACTGGGCTCCACTCGAGGTCTTTTTGCCATGTGGGAAATGGTATCTTTAACTTCTCTCATAGACTGATGAACGAAGTCTTTTACCCAGCCGACCACATCACGCAGGGGGGTATCCTCTGATGGGGGGGCCTCTGCATCCTTGGCAATATCTATATTCATATCCGTCGGGTAAGGGAATCCTGCATTTACCGCAGGATAAATGCTTCCTCTTGGAAGTCGTCTTACCCCGAGAAGGGAGCACGGAGGATGAAGAGGAGGACATGCTAAGGAGAAAGCAAATACAAGTTATTCAGGCTCCTAGAAAGTAACCAGGTCTGCCCGCCCCTCCCCCCCTACCAAACCTTGAAACAATACGGTTACACCACCACAGTATGCTTGAGGGACAAACCGACAGCTTGAGCACCCAGAGAGTGAGCAAGCAAAGCAGTGATGACAGGGGGGAGTTTAAATAAGCCGGGCAAACCAAGAGGGGCGGTATTTACGATGAGGCCCCGCCCCCTCACTAAAGAGACCCAAATCTTGCTCTAATTGGGGCCCCTGGAGACTGGACAAGACCAGGAGGAGACCTGAATACTCCCCCCTCACCACCACAAAAGGAGGGGGGAGAAAACGGCACAAAAAAACGCAGTTAGCGGTGACCGACGGCCGGTGAACTGCGCATGCACGGCAGACCCGGAAGCAGAAGTCCACCGCTCGGGAACACAGCCGCGCACAACAGTTCCCCTTCGCCGCCGGAGAAGAGAAGTTCCTCCCCGCCTCCTGACCCGCCGACGTGCCGGCAGACGTGAGACGGGACGGGAGAGGTGCCCCCTGTAAGAGGTTGCAACACCTCTCCCCCCCCCCGCCACCTGTCCTGTCCGCACAGGACAGAAAAAAACACAGGGGGGAGGAGCAGGTCTTGCGGCCTCTTATAGGGGGTTAAAGCTGTTAGTTAATTAAAAGTTCCACCTGTCCTAACAGCTCACAGGGGCAGAAATACCCCAGTTGTGCTGCTGGTTGGGTGTAGGGGGAATGTTGTTTCCAAAAGTTAGTTTTACCAAATCTATAGTGAGCCTAAGAAGCGGTTACCATGAGTGTAAAAGAATGTGACAACTTGGTAACTGCTGTGTGTGCCATGAGACCATCATTCCCACACTTCAAGAAATGGTTTGTTCCTGTTGAGCAACTGATTTTAATCTATGTAGTTCTGAACATCATTGACCTTAGTAAATGCTGGTGGCAACAGGCCTGTGTGAGTACAGTGTATGTCTTGACTACAACACTGTTACAGTATACAAGTGGGAAGTCAGACTGGCGTTTGTGCCCTTTCTTTACGTAAGTCATAGTAGTAAGTTCAGAGTATTGCTTAGTTGGTGTAGCCAGAGTGGGCCATGAGCCCCTGGCCCTTACACACCCACCAACATGTCAGACATACACCTCTAACAGCAAAAACCCTGACCTAGATGGAATGTCCAATTAATACTGCAGACCTATATACCGTATTTTTCGGACTATAAGACGCACTTTTTTTCCCAAAAATTTTGGGGGAAAAGAAGGGTGCGTCTTATAGTCTGAAGGTGGCGCCTGGCATCCGCTGTAATAGAGAGGCGGAAGCCGGCAAGTGATAGACGCCATTACAGGTGCCGGGGCCTGAGACATCGCTGCGCTCCTCTGCCCTGCATGAAGCCAGCAGCGGCAGGGGCTCCTCTGTCCCCCCACTGCTGGCTTCATGCAGGGCAGAGGATCGTAGCGATGTCTCAGGCCCCGGCGTCTATCCCTCCCCGGCATCCGTCTCTCTAGTACAGCGGATGCCGGGTCAGTATCCGTGGCCTCTTCTCCCCCGGGGCCGGTCCCCACCAGCCCCGTACCTGTAAAGTTGCAGGCCGGCTACTGCGTGGCGATATCGCAGGAGCCGACCTGTCCGGGTGACAGCCGGGAGCCTAATGAGGCTCCCGGGCCTGTCACTGCTATATATTAGTATCGCGGCTGGTCTCTATGACCAGCCGCCGTAATGCTAATATACAGAATGTCCCATAGACGGCAATACAGTTGTATTGCCGTCTATGGGACTTGCGATCAAGTGACCGCAGGTTCAAGCCCCCAGGGGGGGAATAAAATAGTAAAAAAAAAAAAAAAAAGCTTTAAAAATATGAAATAAATAAAAGTTCTAAATCACCTCCTGTTTTTTTTTCCAATACAAGGTGATCTAAGCAATAGATATCCCCCAAAATGGTATAACTAAAAAGTACAGCTGGCCCCGCAAAAAAAACACTCTATGCATCCCCGTACAGCTGCAGGGTCACCTGTCAATGTGGCCTTGCAGCTGTTGCAAAACTACAACTCCCATATATTAAATATTTTACCAGTTTTTGCTTCAAAATTTTTTTTCCCTATTTTCCTCCTCTAAAACCTAGGTGCGTCTTATAGTCCAGTGCGTCTTATAGTCCGAAAAATACGGTACCTCTTTGGCTGCTCATTTTCAATTAATACTGCCCCTCATACTCACAGACTTGTAAGAAGGTTTCCTACAAGACAATTGAAGCATAGCTAAAAGTTTGGACAACTTTTGATTTTCTGTCAGTATATGTGTCATTAATACATTGTGTAATATACTTTTATTACCAAATTTTGGTTGCTCTCTGTGAAATCCTGCACTTTTTTTTCCTCTTCTCGCTTCTCATTTTTGCATTGTATACAGAGTATGAAGGGTGAAGAGCAGATGAGGGGGGTCACTTCACACAGCTATATCTCAGGCATAATAAAACTTACAGATTAGAGTTTGGTGTCCTATGAAAGAGAGGATATATTTCATATAACGCTAAGCATGCAGTTCTATCTGTATGAGTTCCGAGACCTCACTGGATTGGTATATGTATACCTGTGACTGCACAGAAATATCCCTATCTCAACTGTGTTTTTTGAGCCAGTGATATTTCTGGAAATCATTCAGATAGAACTGCATCCTTAGTGTTATATGAAAGATGAGAATCCTCTCTTTCATATGAACCCAACCGGTACTCCATACACAGTGAGAATTGAGGAACACCTCTCAATAGAGAAGCAAGGGAAAGAGTGAAAAAATGAAGGATTTCACAGAAAGAAGTACAAAAATTGTATATAACAAAATGTATTCCCTGTTGTCCGTACCAGAGGCACAATGTGGGGTATTTCTGCCCCTGTGTGCTGGTAGGACAGGCAGAATATTTAATTAACCAATAAAATACATGGCTTGCCCTATAAGAGGGCCCAAGCACCTCCCCCCTGCGTGTGTTTTTTTCTGTCCTGTGGACTATCTTCCTAAAACCCGGGGAAGTGATGGTCACCCTCGACCTGAAGGATACCTATCTCCATGTCCCAATTGCCCGTCCCCACAGAAAACCTACAGTTCACATCAAGGGCTCCCTGAACATAGTAGCGGATCAGCTGAGTCGGGGTATTACCGTATTAGGAGAATGGTCTCTCAAACCAGACGTATTTCAACAGATCATCCAGAGATGGGGTCTCCCGGAGGTCGATCTTATGGCTACCCGACTCAACGCCAAGGTAGGGACCTTCTGCTCTCTGTACCAGGAGGACAATCCCTTGGCAGTGGATGCCCTGTCCATCCCATGGAGGTTCAGGCTGTTTTACATATTCCCTCCAATTCCAATCACACCGAAGGTATTGATAAAAATAACACAGGACCAAGCCTCAGAAAATCGCCATAATCCCATTCTGGCCAAAAAGGGCTTGGTTTGCTCAGCTCATACAAATAAATCAGGGCATATATTGGAGGCTTCCCCCCGTTCCAGACCTGGTAACCCAAGGAGAGCTGAGATGCCAGGATCTGCGGAGCCTCAACCTGACAGCCTGGAGGTTGTCCAGTCCCTATTGAGGAATAGAGGACTGTCGCAAGCCGTCTTGAAGACCCTTTCTAGTGCCAGAGCAGAATCGACTAATAAGAACTATCATCAAATTGGCAACATCTTCAATGCCTGGTGTCTCCAACACGAAGTGGACTCTGCCAATCCCCTTACTGGAGCGATCCTGGACTTTCTTCAAGACGGTCTAGATGGGTCTGGCTGCAGCCACATTGAAAGTACATGTAGCCGCCCTGTCCGCCTATCTGGGGAGGCGTTTGTCTCAGGACTCCTTAGTGAGCACCTTTATCAAAGGGGCAACTAGGCTGAGACCGGTGGTAACCACCCCTGTCCACCAATGGGACCTTACTTCAGTCCTTACCGCTTTATGTGAAAAGCCATTTGAACACCTGGAAGAACCTTCCCTGAAGTCTCTAACTGGCAAGGTGGCTTTGTTACTGGCAATAACTACTGCCAAGAGGGTCAGTGAGCTACAAGCCCTGTCCACAGAGGAGCCTTATATCTCCTTTTTCCCTGACCACGTTAACCCTTCTTCTTTCTCTTTCCCTTTTCTTTACTCCTGAGAGAAAGATTTAGGTTTTGTCTTACCTGCTTTGCAGGGTGTCTGATTGAATATAATTCACCCAAGGTTACTTCATAGAATTCGACCACCTACCTCCTGATCGGCTCATCATCACTCGACCTCTTCCTCCTTCCCAATAGTCCAGCTTGGAAGCCTCCGTCGCCGAATATGTCTCCAAGGGCACCCTGGAAACAGTGCCTCTTTCAAACTGCGGTTAGGGGGTTTATTCCCCAGTTTGTCTGGTCCCCAAGACTACCGGGGGCTGGAGAATGATAATAGATCTGAGGTATCTCAATCGGTTCATCAGGAAAAGGTCGTTTCGTGTGGATTCCGTGGACTTCGACTTCGTGAGCTCTGTCGTAGAGTGATCCCACCTAGAAGAGGGGAATTACTTGCTATCTCCCCACATTGTGCCGCTGGTACGGACGACAGGGAACAAGGGATTATGAAGATAATCTTTTTTTCCTTAGTCCTAACAGCGGCACAAGGTTTCCCACCCTGGGAATCATATTTTATGTATATAACTGTATGCAATGCTATAGAATTACTTTTGTATAAACACGCAGGGGAGAGGTGCTTGGGCCCTCTTATAGGGCAAGCCATGTATTTTATTGGCTAATTAAATATTCCGCCTGTCCTACCAGCACACAGGGGCAGAAATACCCCACATTGTGCCACTGTTAGGACTAAGGGAAACAAGATTATCTTCATAATCCCTTGTTAATGGCACCAAAGCTGATAGAAAATTGAAAGTTGTCCACAAATTTAGCTATGCTTTAAGAACATACAGAGGGCAGTGGCAGCCACTATCCTGACACTGAAAAAGAATCTCTACCTCCTCCTGTTGCGAATTCTGGATGAAGGCCTTTAAAAAGGTCTCATGGCCTTATCTGTATTGGACCATGTTCATGCATAGGTTTGCCCACAATCTTCCTTTCTGCATCTAAATCCAAGCAAGCTGCTAGTGACTGAAAACAGCAGAAACACTCTCCCCACAGATCCTTTCAAAGGCATCTGTCATGGCTGGTGCTTTAATATATTGACAGACTCAATGTTTTGCCGAAGACACCACCTAACTAGAAAAGACTGGGCCCCATAGCAAACTTTTGATTACTCCTCCACCTTTAGGGAAATCAGAAATTACACTCCACTACTCACCTATATCTCTGACCCTCAAGAAACCATATAGTAAGTGCCCCCATATAGTAAATGCCTCCTACTGGCACCCACAGAGTGACTTTAAGCCACTACCTACTAGATTATTCCAGCAGGTCGGTTTTAGACAAACTGTGGCCCTGGGCAAAATTAAGTGGGGCCCCAAATACTGATATAGCAACCATCATATTTCCTTTTCTCACCGTGAAAACAGCAAAAACTCTCATTGTTGCTGTGATGCTGTCTCATCTTCACTATTGCAATTCTCTTCTAATTGGGCTTCCTCTTACTAAACTCTCCCCACCACAACCTGTCTTGAATGCGTCCACCAGACTCCTCTTTCTGTCAAACTGGTACACAGACACATCTACCTTGTGTCAGTCGATGTATTGTTTGCCCATCCACCACAAAATACAATATAAAATTATCACTTTGCCCCACAAATCTCTCCATAGTGCTAAGTTCAGGGAGCACTGTCTGCTGTGTTTAAACAGGGGGAGGTGAGAGCAGGGCTGATGAGGCACCATCATCATCATCATCAGCCTCCCTGCTCCCACACACACAGCAGACAGTGGTCACTGAACTTCCGGTGCTCGTTGTTGGCTAATTAGCATATCAATAAAAGCGGGCTCATTCAAAAAACGGCTGAAGGGATTGACAAACAAAAGGTATGTGTGGAATAGCCTTTCTAAAAGCTATGCAAATATATACTTAGTTAAAAATGAGTTTTTCCAATGATATAATCCCTTTAAATGCATGCTGAATTACTAGTATCAGTAATTTGATTATCTTCTGCTGGTTGACAGACAGTTTTTAACATAACCTGAGAATTCCGCTTGAATTTTACCTTCTTCCCCAATTGGTTTTCTGCATATTTTGCAGCAGAAATGCTCAGGATGCCAAGTGCGGCCAAGAGCAGTCACTAAATTCTGTAAAACAAAAATTATTATTATTATTATTATTATTATTATTTATTTATATAGCACCATTAATTCCATGGTGCTTTACATTTGGGGGTTACATACAATACACAGAATATACAGGTAGATATCATACTAACAGTGACCGACTGGCACGGTGGGGTAGAGGGCCCTGCCCGCGAGGGCTTACAGTCTATGAAAATTAAGACCAAAAACTGAAATCTAAAGAGACTCTAACAAGGGCAAGGATTACAAAACGCCACCTGTTAGTCAAGAGAAAGACAAGTAGAAGGTGCAAACAATGAAAAAGCAGGTGAAGAAGATAGGGATAGAGCCAGAGAAAAGTGAAAACCAATTGCCTGACAAGAAAGAAACAGAAGATGTACAGGACAGGAAGAGGATGACAAAGATAAAAGGAAGCAACATGGCAACCACAGAACATGAGCATGAACACAAAAGAAAGAGGAAAAGGTCTTGTATAAAAGACTAATTCCCTAAGACATGTTAATAGGACAATTACCTGTAAGATGGGTAGGTCACACAAGGCACAGCGGGGGGCATATAGTGCAAAATAATCCCTTTCGCAATATGGACGTCCATCTTTCTCAAAGAAATTTGTACTTCCAATATGCGACTTACAGTGGGCACACACAAAATGTTCAGGGTGCCACGTATGTCCTAATGCAGTCACCACCTGAGAAAATAAAAGGACATCCCATGGAAAGTAGAGGATAGTAATTATGTAATCTACTACCACACTCATGACAAAGTCCACATCGCTCACATCACACTCAGAGCTGACAGGTTTATGGATGACAAAGTCAAAATGGGACATCTATATAATAATTCATATAATCCATATCACCTTACAGTGTCACTCCCAGTATATTTCATGGTAGTGTCCTGCTAGTGTGACATCACCATGCCAGTGCTTTGGAGGAATATTAAATATCATTGAATTATAATCATATAATTGTGACATATAAGGGGTTACGGTAATTCTATACACTGCTGACAACAGTTTTGCAAGTCCCTGTTTTCTTACCAATCCCTGCTCCTGCTCACAGCCGCCTCCGCTTCCCTTTCTGCATCCCATATCATGTCACTGGGGCCCCTGGAAGGCAGAAGGGGAAGTGGAGGCAGCTGTGATCAGGAGCAGGGATCAGTAAGTGATGCCACGGGACAGCGAACACCAACAAACATTACTATCTTTATACTCTGGGGTCTTTTCAGACCTCAATTATAATAATCAGAGTCCCAGGGGAGGTGAGGGAACATAAAAAAACAGTGTTACTCACCTCTTCCAGGCTACGGCATTCTCCAGGCATCTTCGAGCCTATTTGGTGAAATCCCAGGCGTCACGTAGGCTAAGCTGGCATCATTATGCGTTGTGACACCAGCCTAGCCATGTGACATCTATACCAACGTTGAAGAGGGCCAAAAGCAGTGGGAGTGCGTTGGAACCCGGGAGAAGTTTGTTTATGTTTGTCACCTGCCCGGATCTCCGATCACTATACTCTGGTGTCTTTTCAGACCCCAGAGTATAATTGTTTATGGGTGGTCCACTATGTGGCATAATCCTGTGTGCAGGAGCCATGCTGGAACATAGTACTGTTTGGATGGGTTGTTATGAGACATTACACCATATTGAGGGGCCGTTATGGGTCATTATACTGTCTGGAGGCCACTTTGGAACATTATATTCTGTGTAAAAGGGGCATTATACTGTGTGGGGGCCAGGGAAGGGTGCGTTTTGCCGTGGGGGCCCCAAGTCAAAAGCCTGCTTGGGGGCCCAGTCTTTGCTAGTTATGCTACTGATAGATGCATGGGGGGGGGGCGTAGATGACATCTAGCCACAGAGGCAAACTGACCACTATCCTCCCTCCTGGGCTCCATCTCTTTACTGTCACGGCAGGGCCCCAATCACAAAGCTAAGGGGGTCCCTAGTCTAAGGCAGGGGTTGTGCAGCAGTCTAACAGTGAAATAAATTGGAGGCTGGTAATATTTTCATGTAGTAAGGGCTCCTGGAAGGAATTCTCCCGGTTGGCCCTAGGAACCCCAGTTCAACATTGACCCCAAGGATATAATTTTTTACAAGGAGACCGACCACATCACAATGAAGCCTCATGACAGACTTGTTACCACAGTTCAACAACTTGGAGCAGACAGAAAGTTCAACATCTGACCATACTAGCTGCCAGTGTTGTGGTAAGTAATCCACTCAGTCTATTGGGGCCTACAGTTACACTTGAATATAATGTATATACTCTGAACAGAGCCATGAAATTATGCTATATGATCCTTTATCGAAGTTCCCTAGACTATATACCAGGAGTCCTCAAACTTTTTAAACAGGGGGCCAGTTCACTGTCACTCAGACCACTGGCGGGCCGAAATGTAGTTTAAAAATAAATTAAGATTATACACTCCACAGTAGTTCCCCTCACAGTATTATATGCTTCACAGCAGGCCCCCCACAGTATTATATGCTCCACAGTATAAACCCCCACACACACAGTATTATTTGCTCTTCAGTACGCCCCCCTACACTGTATTATATGCTTCTCAGTACACCCCCCACACAGTATTATATGCTCCTCAATACACCCTCCCCACACACAGTATTATATGCTCCTCAGTACGCCCGGTACACTGTATTATATGCTCCTCAGTACGCCCCCCACACAGTATTATATGCTCCTCAATACACCCTCCCCACACACAGTATTATATGCTCCACAGAACAAACCCCCCACACACAGTATTATTTGCTCTTCAGTACGCCCCCCTACACTGTATTATATGCTCCTCAGTACGCCCCCCACACAGTATTATATGCTCCTCAATACACCCTCCCCACACACAGTATTATATGCTCCTCAGTATGCCCCCCACACACAGTATTATATGCTCCTCAATACACCCTCCCCACACACAGTATTATATGCTCCTCAGTACGCCCCCTACACTGTATTATATGCTCCACAGTACAAACCCCTCCCCACACACAGTATTATATGCTCCTCAGTACGCCCCCCACACAGTATTATATGCTCCTCAGTACACCCTCCCAACATACAGTATTATATACTCCTCAGTACACCCACCCACACTGTATTATATGCTCCTCAGTACGCCCCCGCAATTGTATTATATGCTCCTCAGTACACCCCAACCCCCCCCCACACACACATATGCTCTTGAGTACACCCCCCCACTCTATTATATGTTCATTATGACACACATACTCATTCTATTATACTTACCCATGAAGAGCCGCCGTGCATCCTCCTCCTCCTTCAGACTGCAGGCGCTGATGACTTACGTCATGGCGCCTGCGTCGGGGCATAGGTCACACTCTGCCCCAGGCGCACGGCCTACACTTACTGCTTTCAGCTGTATGTACATTTTCACATACAACTGAAAGCAGTGATCGCTCTCTAATGGGGAATCCTGTACTGGATTCCCCGTTAGTGAGCGATCTGGGCGACATCGCATGGGCCTCATGTGGCGGGCCGGAAAAATGTCCATGTTGGGCCACGTGTCCCCCAGGCCATAGTTTGAGGACCCCTGCTATATACCATTACACAGAATAAACATCCTGATGTTATTCCTTAATGCAGAATTTCATAACCATGGGGCACCACTATCAAATAATGTTTTACCTTTTGTCTCAATAGAGATGGCTGTGGACTTGTTTTTTGCAGTACAAGCTGTACTTTCACTAATATCGTCCTGGAGTACATGTGATTTTTGACCACTTTTCATTTAATTTTTGCAATTAATACATTAGTTTTAAAGTGTGGGTCACTATGCTCATGTATATGTTTTTACATGTACAAGAATTTTGGAATAGGAGAAAGGTGGGGGTTTTTTTTTGGGGGGAGGGGTATTTTATTTTTCTTTAAATATTAGGAGATGATTGTTTGTTTGTTTTTTTATTCCTAGTAATCTTGTGTTGCCTCTGTACTGTAGTGTATTGTAGCCTTTACTGACAGATTGTGCTTCTTTCAGAGCGAATGTGCCATGGGCAAAGATTATGGACACAGGAGCCTTATTCGTTGGCCAGGAGATTGATCATTTAGAAGAGCTGTATCTACTGTCCAATCGCCTGAATACCTCAGCTGTATAGTGAAGCCTCACCTGTCCTGCTATGGGTCGCTGGCAGCTTTCACACTGGCCTTTGGGTAGTGTTTCTATTCCTTGTTGTTTAAGACCACACTGAAGTTTCACCATCATAGAGTCCAGGTCACTTTTTCCATCAGGTTCCGCACATTTGGGATGGGACATTTCTTCTCTCTTCTCTGCAGTAGAACCTTCCTGCTTTATTCCAGAACTAGACATTATAGAACTCATTGCCTCTGGATCTCTGAGATTTGCAGATATCTCAGGATTTTTAGGAGGTAAAGACATGGCTTCACCAAAGCCAGGACCCCCACCTGAGCTCCTAGGGATGGAGGATTCAGGGTGCTGCTGTGCCAGAGACATCTACAGTGATAACAAATACACAATGAATAACAACTTCTGCTGCAACCTGATATCTTATCACAGAAGACAACAAAAAACAATGCAAAGCCTTTGTTTTTCCAAAGATTTTCTTTTGTTGTTGTTGTGTTCTGTAATAAGATATCACACTGCAGCAATTTAACCAAAAACAGAAGATTCCAGTTAACTCTGCTACATCTGTATGTCAATGCTTTATCTCAGAATGTATTCTTTTTCTTTAATTCCACTGCAGTAATATGGTGTCCCTTATGCAGTTTCTCATGAACACCCAGTAAGAAGTTATAGCGAGAGCTTGTGACCCTTGGCTTATAGAGTGTATAATGTGTATGACGTGGATAAATCATAAAATCCATGCTCCATTTACCTTACACATTGCACTCACTGTAATTGCAGACAATTTCTAAACGTAAGCAGGGATGTCTGGCATTAACCTAGCCTATCCATAAAAAAATAATACAAATATTCAACCAATTGAAAAGATGGATTTTTCCATAACAGTTGACACAAGTTCAGTAATTCCTCTGACTCTCAATGTTCCAGAAATTGTCTAAGAAGACCATTCCCATCTCTATAACAGATTGTGACTTGGATATAATTGCATATTACAAAGCATGACCGTCCTTGGTTTCTCATTGCTCTGCATTAACTAGCTGTTCACGAAACTAAACAATGTCATCTTACCAACAGCAAAAAAACTCTGACTGAAGAGAGCATCACTACCAGATGCCAAAATCAGAGCAGAATGGTCTATTTGTAAGAAAATGCATCTTTTATTCAATAAATTTCAGTTCCACATTCAACTCTTATCTTGCAAGATTAATGCACCACAATAAAGAAAATGTCTCCACAAGTACATTCTCTTTTCATGTTTCTAATACACTTCCACCAATTTCTAGTCTCTTCTTCATTTCTGTAAAATATCTACCAGCTCCTCAGGCTACTCTATGCACACCGAGCTTCAGTGGCGTCCAACACTTGACACCTAAGCTATCCCTATTCCCCTCTACCCCTTTCCAGATCTGATCAATCCTAACCCTAAAGAAAGTGTCTCTAAAGAACAGTGTGGCAGACTTACTAACCCTAAACACCAGAATTTGGCTTTACTTTACGATAGAACAAGGGGCTTGTAATGTGCATATAACACAGGTCAACAAAAAAAAAAATTTACTGGTGTCCAAAATATTTTAATGAATTTGGGGTATTTTTGGGGTGCTGATTCTGAATATGCTATCAGTTTTGCCAGATTGGCTCAAGTTTTTGAGATTTTTGGTATCTTATTTATAGCACTTGTTGGTAAATGCGACGCATCATCTCATTAATTTCTTTGGATTAGTACTTGAACTGAGCAGTTCTCAATATAGTTTTTTGTTAATTAGTGTTCTAAAAGTTTGTTCATAGCTTGATTTTTGCACTAACTTTATGTTGTTGTCTGTTTTCCAATGAAAAGCATGAACTCATCAAGAAGAAGTTGTCTTAACGATCCAGACTCATTCTGTTACATTTGTGGTGAATATACACTGCAAAAACATAGAAGAAACATAACAGACTTCATAAAAAAAAGTGTATTTGGCCTATTTTGAGGTTATGCTTGGGGACCAAGACAAGTCTTGGGCACCACACATAGTGTGCAAAGCATGTATCGAATTATTACGAAAATGGAGCAAAGGACAAAGAAAAAGCTTCAAATTTGGTGTTCCAATGGTGTGGAGAGAGCAAAAAAATCATCATGATGACTGTTATTTCTGTGCAGTGCAAGTGCAAGGATTCAATAAGCATAAGAAACGAAAATGGGAGTATCCTAACATGGAATCTCAAATCTCAAAAACTTGAGCCAATCTGGCAAAACTGATGACATATTCAGAATCAGCACCCCAAAGTTACCCTAAATTCGTTGAAATATCTTTGGCCCCAAAAATGCTGTTGACCTGTGTAATGTGTCATGTGATGATATTTATGGTCAGTCAAACTTTTGTTTCCCCCCCTGTCATAACATGAACTGTACAAAGCAGAACCCCATATAAAGGTTAAGTATTCACCAATCACAAAATGATTCCATGTTGACAAGAAAAATTAGAATCCTGACCGTGTTTTGTTTGTGAAAGTCCGAGAGTGATGCCATCAGCCTATCCAGTTCCAATGTGGCCGATGATGCGGACAAAGCCCTAAAATATGCAAATATATAGATCAGGCATGAAATCTGAAGATAAAGCCCGAATTACCCTAAGCATCTCAATATTATTCCGTTTACTTAAAGATTTCCCATGAGATTTATTTATGTTGCTAGATGGAGCCTGAAAACCACAAAGAGCACCAAATAAGATGAGCTCATGGCCACATATGAGGCTTTAAAGGGAATCTGTTATTTGCTTTAGCCAAATTTCCCTAATGACACGTTGGAATAGCCTTTAGAAAGCCTTTTCTAGCCCTACCTGTCCTTATGTTATTCTGCCTCCTCCTGCTGTTGCATGCATCCTCTTCCTTTTACTCTTTGCAGCATCGGTAGCAGCAACCCATAGTACAGTACATGCAAATCCCACGCATGTGCTATACTCTAGGCCCAAAGCAGAGAATAATAAGAGAAAGCCTTCACATGAAGAGGCATGTAACAGCAGGAGGAGGTGGGATACTGGGGATGACAGTGCTGTGGAACGCCCCCTGTGCCTTGTGCACAGAATTTGCATATAAGAATAAAGTATTTTATTCAAAAATTACATTGAAGAACAGATAAGGAAAGGTAGGGCTAGAAAAGGCTTTCTAAAGGCCATTCCAACGTGTCATTAGGGAAATGTGGCTAAATCAAATAACCCTAATACCTGATATGATCTGACAATTAGTAGATGTCTTCTCACCAGAAATGAGTACAATGATAGAAGAAATCTATGAGCTAGAAATTAACTAGAATGAAAACCAAAAGGAGAATGAAGAAATCAGGGATTCATATTCCAGGTGGAACTGGTATGAAGTTTACTCTGTAGTAACAGATAGAAAGTTTGAGAAATCTGTGAAGAAAGCCATTATTGAGAGGACATCTTACAGAATGATGAACAAACTACAAGAATCAACTCTCCGTCTCACCACATTCATAGTTATGGCTAATTCTAATGTGTAGTATCAGTGTAGGACTAAAGTCCACCAAATGCAATGATTCTGGGGACCCACCCTCACAACGTCGCCTGGGATATAGACCATAGAACAAATGTGGGTGTATTCTACTGGACCATTATTCTTTTGGAGCCTGGTCTTACCAGAATATTGTCTAGAACTCTGGTGGGCCAGTCCTCCACAATGATTCAGAAAAACAGTCAAGGGGGAAAAACAATTCATGAAAACAAAAAATTATTCCCAAGAGTTCAGGCTTCTGAAATAATCCTCATGCTGTTTCATCCTAAAAAGCCACAACTACAGGTCACAGAAATGTCACCAATCCTCTTAGTTTCTGACCCATATCTATATACAGGCACATTCACGCACAGCAGCAACCTTTACCAAACCAGTACATAATCAAAGGCTCAGTTTTCCCACAGTGGTGAATACAAACAACAAATGTATCTAAAATGGTGGCTGCAAATGCAAAAAATAATGAGCTACAAAAAATGTCACTGCTCTAATGAGGTAACACACATTAGGGATTGTAGTGTGAATATTTCATAAGCATTTTCTTCCTGGGGAGACGCCCTGTAAAGTGATAAGTGATTAGTTCCTCGTCTCTCACCTCCGTTCATCAGGAATTTCTGTTACGTTTTTTTCTCTTGGTGGAAACTGGGACATAATCTCATCTAAAAAGGTGGAAAAAACATAGGAACTTGGCACATTAGAAACAATGTAATGATAGTGATGAGCAGAGGACATGGGTTAGGGCTGAATTCACAGAGTAATCCTGCAGCCATTAACAGTCAGGAGTAATGTAACACGCGGAGCTGCATAATATCGCAGTTTATCCACTTCTCATCTGCCAATGGCTGCTACATGGGACTGTAACCTTTATGTAAGGCAACCATGGTCACCTACTATTCACACATCCGCTTCACTTTGCATTATTTTTGACTGTAGTTTTCCAAAAAGAAAAAGCTATTTTACGGCAGCGGGGGGAACACAGCCTTGATATGAGGCACAAGTGATCAATTATTTTGCAGTAAGTAACCCTATATATTCACCTCATATCAATAACCATGTAGTAACACTTATGTGAGGCACAAGGAGTTTCTAAGTTTAGCAGGATATGTATAGCTACTATAATGACATACTCCCTCAGTGTCTATCCTTCTCCCTCTCTTAGGGTACATGCTGCAGACCTTCCACAGGAAAAGAGTTCAACAAATCTCATCCTCACACTGTGAAAAAAAATCTCTGAAGGATAAATTGTCCTGAGGATTTCAACCTAGGATAGAACCTGCAGCAAATCTGCAATGAAGTCATGAATTTGCAGCTTATATATTCTGCCTGATATACCCTAAATGCCTTGATGAGGATAGTACAGGTCTTTCTATTGCTGCTCTCCCCAGCAGAACCACCTCAGGATTAATGCTGGGAAGACCAAGGAGATGGTGGTGGACTTTAGTAAGCGGAGAAGTGCTCCAAATTTGGTGGAGATCCAGGGGACGGGCAGTGAGATAGTCAGGACTTATAAGTATCTGGGCGTGCTCCTCAATAATAAGATGGACTGGGCCGATCACCTGGATGTGCTGCACAGAAAGGGCCACAGCGGGCTCTACCTGCTCAGGAGGCTGAGGGCCTTTATGAGTCCAAGGGCCACTTCTTAGGTCCTTTTTCATCTTCTTGGGTTTGGTCTGCTGGGGGAGTAGTATACCAGCCAGGAACAGGAATAGACTTCACAGGCTGGTTAGAAGGGCCGGCACTGTCCTGGGGGACACCCTGGTACAGGTGGTGGGTGACAGAAGGATACTGTCCATGGTGAGTTCCATGATGGAACCATAAAGTGAATGATTAACACCACTCTACAGTCATAGCTGCTTTAACCATAAGGCCAACGGTGCACTTGCTCTGGGCCCTATGTTAGAGGGGGCCCCATTGTGACAGTCCTGGATATGCTGTCCCACTGGGTTTCCCCAGTTGCATACAATGATGAAGCAAGGAGACATGTGCCCCCTGCTTCACCATTCATCCTCTCTTCCCCTGGAGTTGCAGGTACGATGTGATGACATCACTTACATTGCACCTGCAACTCCCTGAAGATTGGGACTGAGACAGAAGTAAGGAGAGTTGGGTGTTAGTTCTTTGTTTTTATTTCTGTGTGGTAGAGAGACCTTAAACTGTGCGGACAACTGCAGGAGGACTTTAACCCTTTCCCTGCCATCTGGCAAGGCTGGCACTTTAGTTGCAGAGGACATATGTAATATGTCCTTGCTATTAATGCCGGTTTCTCAGGATCAATTAGCGCTATGAAGTTGATATTGGATTAATTTTCAAAGAAGAGAATCTCATTTTTTAAATGATACCAAAATCACCATGATAGTCCCTACAGATCCAGAACAATCTGCCAGTGAAAAGGATGTTCGGCATTGAGAACCTAATGCAGATCTCCATTTCTGACAGCATATTTAACAGCTAAATCAATCAGAATCTGTAATTGCTATTATGATAATCTCACTATCATTTTAAAGAAGAAATTCTCTTTAAAATTAATCCATGATCATCTTCATAACTCTAAAGGATCCTGAGATATGAGGCTTTAAAGTGTCCTCCCACCAATATCCTCAGGCAGCATCTTAGAGCTGTGTGAAGGAGGAAGGAGCAGAACATCGGTTCATGTTATCCCCTCTTCTACTTATAACATTGAGTGGGGTTTGCCTCTTTTGATTAACCCCCTATTTTTTCTAACTTGTGCAACTATTGTAGAGCAAGACACAGTTGTTATATGGGTCATCCCTAGGGGGTTTCTCTCTTATTTACATGAGACATCACTAATTGTGTATATATGTGTTTTTAATATTCCAAATACAATTTTGAAGTTTTATTCACCTATCCAAGCCATAAATTGTTTAACATTTATAGATCAGACTCAGTTGTGTTTTGCTTGTTTTATCTGACTCTTCAGGGTTTCTGACAAGATGGAACATATCCTTCCAACCTTCAACTCTATGTCTCATTACTGATGGAGGAAGGTAATATAAGCTACCGACCATATGAAGGGTAGGTTAATACATAATACACTCATCGGAGGTTTTTCATACCTGTGATATTAAACTGAGTGGCATTGAGCTCATTCAGTAACCGATCCAGTTCGCACAAGCCGCCCCCTACACCCGCTGACACAGGGGGGAGGCCGCACTTTTTTACTGTGCTGAAAATAAAAGATTAAAAAGTCACTGAAGAGCAGACCCAGATGTGACAACAATTATCTCAAGGTCCAATGACTGAAGAGCAGCAGACCTGTAAAGATGGCTCTTGTCTGCTGGAAGGTTCTCCAGGTCAGCACTCGTGAAAGGCAGGGCCACCTAAAAATACAGCAAGATAGAAGTTGAAGTGTTGATGACCACTAGTACGGAGGATGTGACTTGGACTGAGCTGACCTCACCTTAGGGTCATATGGTGGTGGCGGAGGCCGCTGTTCACACGTCTCAGAGCATTCATGAGAGTCAGTTAACAGGACTGGACATCGAGTTGGAGATGTGACCTGCAGGTCAGCAAGTAGGGCATCTAGAAAGAACATAGGAAACGCTGTACAACAGTCCTGGATTCATTATGGCTAATATCACTCAACATGCAGTAATCAGGACAGATCATTTACATGGCGGATCAACCTCAACTTACCTAAATCCTCCATAGATCCCAAGTAGCTTCACAAAACACAAAGCAATTCCGATGGCAGCCAGAAATCCAAAGTCAATGCATGGAAACTGGAGCTGGGAGGAAGCGAAAAAGGATGTCAATAACAGAGTGCAGGCTGGAGAAGAGAGTGCAGAAAGGGATAAGAGTCCAGATAACGAAGAGAGCGCAGACTGGAGAGGAGAGCGCAGAAAGGGTCCAGATAATGAAGAGAGCGCAGACTGGAGAGGAGAGCGCAGAAAGGGTCCAGATAATGAAGAGAGCGCAGACTGGAGAGGAGAGTGCAGAAAGGGTCCAGATAATGAAGAGAGCGCAGGCTGGAGAGGAGAGTGCAGAAAGGGTCCAGATAATGAAGAGACTGCAGACTGGAGAGGAGAGCGCAGAAAGGGTCCAGATAATGAAGAGACTGCAGGCTGGAGAAGAGAGTGCAGAAAGGGTCCAGATAATGAAGAGAGCGCAGGCTGGAGAGGAGAGTGCAGAAAGGGTCCAGATAATGAAGAGACTGCAGACTGGAGAGGAGAGCGCAGAAAGGGTCCAGATAATGAAGAGAGTACAGACTGGAGAGGAAAGCGCAAAAAGGGATAAGAGTCCAGATAATGAAGAGACGGCAGACTGGAGAGGAGAGCGCAGAAAAGGATAAGAGTCCAGATAATGAAGAGAGTACAGACTGGAGAGGAGAGTGCAGAAAGGGTCCAGATAATGAAGAGAGTACAGACTGGAGAGGAGAGCGCAGAAAGGGATAAGAGTGCAGATAATGAAGAGAGCGCAGACTGGAGAAGAGAGAGCAGAAAGGGATAACAGTCCAGATAATGAAGAGAGTACAGACTGGAGAGGAGAGTGCAGAAAGGGATAAGAGTCCAGATAATGAAGAGAGTACAGACTGGAGAGGAGAGTGCAGAAAGGGTCCAGATAATGAAGAGAGTACAGACTGGAGAGGAAAGCGCAAAAAGGGATAAGAGTCCAGATAATGAAGAGACGGCAGACTGGAGAGGAGAGCGCAGAAAGGGATAAGAGTCCAGATAATGAAGAGAGCGCAGACTGGAGAAGAGAGAGCAGAAAGGGATAACAGTCCAGATAATGAAGAGAGTACAGACTGGAGAGGAGAGCGCAGAAAGGGACAAGAGTCCAGATAATGAAGAGAGTACAGACTGGAGAGGAGAGCGCAGAAAGGGATAAGAGTCCAGATAATGAAGAGAGTACAGACTGGAGAGGAGAGTGCAGAAAGGGTCCAGATAATGAAGAGAGTACAGACTGGAGAGGAGAGCGCAGAAAGGGTCCAGATAATGAAGAGAGCGCAGACTGGAGAAGAGAGAGCAGAAAGGGATAACAGTCCAGATAATGAAGAGAGTACAGACTGGAGAGGAGAGCGCAGAAAGGGTCCAGATAATGAAGAGAGTACAGACTGGAGAGGAAAGCACAAAAAGGGATAAGAGTCCAGATAATGAAGAGACGGCAGACTGGAGAGGAGAGCGCAGAAAGGGAAAAGAGTCCAGATAATGAAGAGAGCGCAGACTGGAGAGGAGAGCGCAGAAAGGGTCCAGATAACGAAGAGAGCGCAGACTGGAGAGGAGAGCGCAGAAAGGGTCCAGATAATGAAGAGAGCGCAGACTGGAGAGGAGAGCGCAGAAAGGGTCCAGATAATGAAGAGAGCGCAGACTGGAGAGGAGAGCGCAGAAAGGGTCCAGATAATGAAGAGACTGCAGGCTGGAGAAGAGAGTGCAGAAAGGGTCCAGATAATGAAGAGAGCGCAGGCTGGAGAGGAGAGTGCAGAAAGGGTCCAGATAATGAAGAGACTGCAGACTGGAGAGGAGAGCGCAGAAAGGGTCCAGATAATGAAGAGAGTACAGACTGGAGAGGAAAGCGCAAAAAGGGATAAGAGTCCAGATAATGAAGAGACGGCAGACTGGAGAGGAGAGCGCAGAAAAGGATAAGAGTCCAGATAATGAAGAGAGTACAGACTGGAGAGGAGAGTGCAGAAAGGGTCCAGATAATGAAGAGAGTACAGACTGGAGAGGAGAGCGCAGAAAGGGATAAGAGTGCAGATAATGAAGAGAGCGCAGACTGGAGAAGAGAGAGCAGAAAGGGATAACAGTCCAGATAATGAAGAGAGTACAGACTGGAGAGGAGAGTGCAGAAAGGGATAAGAGTCCAGATAATGAAGAGAGTACAGACTGGAGAGGAGAGTGCAGAAAGGGTCCAGATAATGAAGAGAGTACAGACTGGAGAGGAAAGCGCAAAAAGGGATAAGAGTCCAGATAATGAAAAGACGGCAGACTGGAGAGGAGAGCGCAGAAAGGGATAAGAGTCCAGATAATGAAGAGAGCGCAGACTGGAGAAGAGAGAGCAGAAAGGGATAACAGTCCAGATAATGAAGAGAGTACAGACTGGAGAGGAGAGTGCAGAAAGGGATAAGAGTCCAGATAATGAAGAGAGTACAGACTGGAGAGGAGAGTGCAGAAAGGGTCCAGATAATGAAGAGAGTACAGACTGGAGAGGAGAGCGCAGAAAGGGTCCAGATAATGAAGAGAGCGCAGACTGGAGAAGAGAGAGCAGAAAGGGATAACAGTCCAGATAATGAAGAGAGTACAGACTGGAGAGGAGAGCGCAGAAAGGGTCCAGATAATGAAGAGAGTACAGACTGGAGAGGAAAGCACAAAAAGGGATAAGAGTCCAGATAATGAAGAGACGGCAGACTGGAGAGGAGAGCGCAGAAAGGGAAAAGAGTCCAGATAATGAAGAGAGCGCAGACTGGAGAGGAGAGCGCAGAAAGGGTCCAGATAATGAAGAGAGTACAGACTGGAGAGGAAAGCACAAAAAGGGATAAGAGTACAGATAATGAAGAGACGGCAGACTGGAGAGGAGAGCGCAGAAAGGGATAAGAGTCCAGATAATGGAGAGAGTACAGACTGGAGAGGAGAGTGCAGAAAGGGTCCAGATAATGAAGAGAGTACAGACTGGAGAGGAGAGCGCAGAAAGGGATAAGAGTGCAGATAATGAAGAGAGCCCAGACTGGAGAAGAGAGAGCAGAAAGGGATAACAGTCCAGATAATGAAGAGAGTACAGACTGGAGAGGAGAGCGCAGAAAGGGTCCAGATAATGAAGAGAGTACAGACTGGAGAGGAAAGCACAAAAAGGGATAAGAGTCCAGATAATGAAGAGACGGCAGACTGGAGAGGAGAGCGCAGAAAGGGAAAAGAGTCCAGATAATGAAGAGAGCGCAGACTGGAGAGGAGAGCGCAGAAAGGGTCCAGATAATGAAGAGAGTACAGACTGGAGAGGAAAGCACAAAAAGGGATAAGAGTACAGATAATGAAGAGACGGCAGACTGGAGAGGAGAGCGCAGAAAGGGATAAGAGTCCAGATAATGGAGAGAGTACAGACTGGAGAGGAGAGTGCAGAAAGGGTCCAGATAATGAAGAGAGTACAGACTGGAGAGGAAAGCACAAAAAGGGATAAGAGTCCAGATAATGAAGAGACGGCAGACTGGAGAGGAGAGCGCAGAAAGGGATAAGAGTCCAGATAATGAAGAGACTGCAGACTGGAGAGGAGAGCGCAGAAAGGGTCCAGATAATGAAGAGAGTACAGACTGGAGAGGAGAGCGCAGAAAGGGATAAGAGTGCAGATAATGAAGAGAGTACAGACTGGAGAGGAGAGCGCAGAAAGGAATAAGAGTCCAGATAATGAAGAGAGCGCAGACTGGAGAAGAGAGAGCAGAAAGGGATAAGAGTCCAGATAATGAAGAGAGTTCAGACTGGAGAGGAGAGCCCAGAAAGGGAAAAGAGTCCAGATAATGAAGAGAGCGCAGACTGGAGAGGAGAGCCCAGAAAGGGATAAGAGTGCAGATAATGAAGAGACTGCAGACTGGAGAGGAGAGCGCAGAAAGGGATAAGAGTCCAGATAATGAAGAGAGCGCAGACTGGAGAACAGAGAGCAGAAAGGGATAACAGTCCAGATAATGAAGAGAGTACAGACTGGAGAGGAGAGTGCAGAAAGGGAAAAGAGTCCAGATAATGAAGAGAGCGCAGACTGGAGAGGAGAGCACAGAAAGGGATAAGAGTGCAGATAATGAAGAGACTGCAGACTGGAGAGGAGAGCGCAGAAAGGGATAAGAGTCCAGATAATTAAGAGACTGCAGACTGGAGAGGAGAGCGCAGAAAGGGATAAGAGTCCAGATAATGAAGAGAGTACAGACTGGAGAGGAGAGCGCAGAAAGGGATAAGAGTCCAGATAATGAAGAGACTGCAGACTGGAGAGGAGAGTGCAGAAAGGGATAAGAGTCCAGATAATGAAGAGATTACAGACTGGAGAGGAGAGCGCAGAAAGGGATAAGAGTGCAGATAATGAAGAGACTGCAGACTGGAGAGGAGAGCGCAGAAAGGGATAAGAGTCCAGATAATGAAGAGACTGCAGACTGGAGAGGAGAGTGCAGAAAGGGATAAGAGTCCAGATAATGAAGAGATTACAGACTGGAGAGGAGAGCGCAGAAAGGGATAAGAGTGCAGATAATGAAGAGACTGCAGACTGGAGAGGAGAGCGCAGAAAGGGATAAGAGTCCAGATAATGAAGAGACTGCAGACTGGAGAGGAGAGCGCAGAAAGGGATAAGAGTCCAGATAATGAAGAGAGCGCAGACTGGAGAGGAGAGTGCAGAAAGGGATAAGAGTCCAGATAATGAAGAGACTGCAGACTGGAGAGGAGAGCGCAGAAAGGGATAAGAGTCCAGATAATGAAGAGAGTACAGACTGGAGAGGAGAGCGCAGAAAGGGATAAGAGTCCAGATAATGAAGAGAGCGCAGACTGGAGAGGAGAACACAGAAAGGGATAAGAGTGCAGATAATGAAGAGACTGCAGACTGGAGAGGAGAGCGCAGAAAGGGATAAGAGTCCAGATAATGAAGAGACTGCAGACTGGAGAAGAGAGCGCAGAAAGGGATAAGAGTACAGATAATGAAGAGACTGCAGACTGGAGAGGAGAGCGCAGAAAGGGATAAGAGTGCAGATAATGAAGAGACTGCAGACTGGAGAGGAGAGCACAGAAAGGGATAAGAGTGCAGATAATGAAGAGACTGCAGACTGGAGAGGAGAGCGCAGAAAGGGATAAGAGTCCAGATAATGAAGAGAGTACAGACTGGAGAGGAGAGCGCAGAAAGGGATAAGAGTGCAGATAATGAATAGAGCGCAAACTGGAGAAGAGAGTGCAGAAAGGGATAAGAGTCCAGATAATGAAGAGAGTGCAGACTGGAGAGGAGAGCGCAGAAAGGGATAAGAGTCCAGATAATGAAGAGAGTACAGACTGGAGAGGAGAGCGCAGAAAGGAATAAGAGTCCAGATAATGAAGAGACTGCAGACTGGAGAGGAGAGAGCAGAAAGGGATAAGAGTCCAGGTAATGAAGAGAGCCCAGACTGGAGAAGAGAGCGCAGAAAGGGTCCAGATAATGAAGAGAGTACAGACTGGAGAGGAGAGCGCAGAAAGGGATAAGAGTACAGATAATGAAGAGAGTAGAGACTGGAGAGGAGAGTGCAGAAAGGGATAAGAGTCCAGATAATGAAGAGAGCCCAGACTGGAGAAGAGAGCGCAGAAAGGGATAAGAGTCCAGATAATGAAGAGAGTACAGACTGGAGAGGAGAGCGCAGAAAGGGTCCAGATAATGAAGAGAGTACAGACTGGAGAGGAAAGCACAAAAAGGGATAAGAGTGCAGATAATGAAGAGACTGCAGACTGGAGAGGAGAGCGCAGAAAGGGATAAGAGTGCAGATAATGAAGAGAGTACAGACTGGAGAGGAGAGTGCAGAAAGGGATAAGAGTTCAGATAATGAAGAGAGTACAGACTGGAGAGGAGAGTGCAGAAAGGGATAAGAGTTCAGATAATGAAGAGACTGCAGACTGGAGAGGAGAGCGCAGAAAGGGATAAGAGTCCAGATAATGAAGAGACTGCAGACTGGAGAGGAGAGTGCAGAAAGGGATAAGAGTGCAGATAATGAAGAGACTGCAGACTGGAGAGGAGAGCGCAGAAAGGGATAAGAGTCCAGATAATGAAGAGAGTACAGACTGGAGAGGAGAGCGCAGAAAGGGATAAGAGTGCAGATAATGAAGAGACTGCAGACTGGAGAGGAGAGTGCATAAAGGGATAAGAGTCCAGATAATAAAGAGAGCGCAGACTGGAGAAGAGAGCGCAGAAAGGGATAAGAGTCCAGATAATGAAGAGACTGCAGACTGGAGAAGAGAGTGCAGAAAGGGATAAGAGTCCAGATAATGAAGAGACTGCAGACTGGAGAAGAGAGCGCAGAAAGGGATAAGAGTCCAGATAATGAAGAGAGTACAGACTGGAGAGGAGAGCGCAGAAAGGGATAAGAGTCCAGATAATGAAGCGAGTACAGACTGGAGAGGAGAGCGCAGAAAGGGATAAGAGTCCAGATAATGAAGAGAGCCCAGACTGGAGAAGAGAGCGCAGAAAGGGTCCAGATAATGAAGAGAGTACAGACTGGAGAGGAAAGCACAAAAAGGGATAAGAGTCCAGATAATGAAGAGACTGCAGACTGGAGAGGAGAGCGCAGAAAGGGATAAGAGTCCAGATAATGAAGAGACTGCAGACTGGAGAGGAGAGCGCAGAAAGGGATAAGAGTCCAGATAATGAAGAGAGCGCAGACTGGAGAGGAGAGCGCAGAAAGGGATAAGAGTCCAGATAATGAAGAGCGCGCAGACTGGAGAGGAGAGCGCAGAAAGGGATAAGAGTGCAGATAATGAAGAGACTGCAGACTGGAGAGAAGAGTGCAGAAAGGGATAAAAGTCCAGATAATGAAGAGACTGAAGACTGGAGAGGAGAGCGCAGAAAGGGATAAGAGTCCAGATAATGAAGAGAGCGCAGACTGGAGAAGAGAGCGCAGAAAGGGATAAGAGTCCAGATAATGAAGAGACTGCAGACTGGAGAAGAGAGTGCAGAAAGGGATAAGAGTCCAGATAATGAATAGAGCGCAGACTGGAGAAGAGAGCGCAGAAAGGGATAAGAGTCCAGATAATGAATAGAGCGCAGACTGGAGAGGAGAGTGCAGAAAGGGATAAGAGTCCAGATAATGAAGAGAGTACAGACTGGAGAGGAGAGCGCAGAAAGGAATAAGAGTCCAGATAATGAAGAGAGCCCAGACTGGAGAAGAGAGCGCAGAAAGGGTCCAGATAATGAAGAGAGTACAGACTGGAGAGGAGAGCGCAGAAAGGGATAAGAGTACAGATAATGAAGAGAGTAGAGACTGGAGAGGAGAGTGCAGAAAGGGATAAGAGTCCAGATAATGAAGAGACTGCAGACTGGAGAGGAGAGCGCAGAAAGGAATAAGAGTCCAGATAATGAAGAGAGCGCAGACTGGAGAGGAGAGTGCAGAAAGGGATAAGAGTCCAGATAATGAAGAGAGTACAGACTGGAGAGGAGAGCGCAGAAAGGGATAAGAGTCCAGATAATGAAGAGAGTAGAGACTGGAGAGGAGAGCGCAGAAAGGGATAAGAGTCCAGATAATGAAGAGACTGCAGACTGGAGAGGAGAGCGCAGAAAGGAATAAGAGTCCAGATAATGAAGAGCGCGCAGACTGGAGAGGAGAGCGCAGAAAGGGATAAGAGTCCAGATAATGAAGAGAGCCCAGACTGGAGAAGAGAGCACAGAAAGGGTCCAGATAATGAAGAGAGTACAGACTGGAGAGGAAAGCACAAAAAGGGATAAGAGTCCAGATAATGAAGAGACTGCAGACTGGAGAGGAGAGCGCAGAAAGGGATAAGAGTCCAGATAATGAAGAGACTGCAGACTGGAGAGGAGAGAGCAGAAAGGGATAAGAGTGCAGATAATGAAGAGACTGCAGACTGGAGAGGAGAGTGCAGAAAGGGATAAGAGTCCAGATAATGAATAGAGCGCAGACTGGAGAAGAGAGCGCAGAAAGGGATAAGAGTCCAGATAATTAAGAGAGCGCAGACTGGAGAAGAGAGCGCAGAAAGGGATAACAGTTCAGATAATGAAGAGAGTACAGACTGGAGAGGAGAGCGCAGAAAGGGATAAGAGTCCAGATAATGAAGAGAGCGCAGACTGGAGAAGAGAGTGCAGAAAGGGATAAGAGTCCAGATAATGAAGAGAGTACAGACTGGAGAGGAGAGCGCAGAAAGGAATAAGAGTCCAGATAATGAAGAGAGTAGAGACTGGAGAGGAAAGCGCAGAAAGGAATAAGAGTCCAGATAATGAAGAGAGTAGAGACTGGAGAGGAGAGCGCAGAAAGGGATAAGAGTCCAGATAATGAAGAGAGTACAGACTGGAGAGGAGAGCGCAGAAAGGAATAAGAGTCCAGATAATGAAGAGAGTAGAGACTGGAGAGGAGAGCGCAGAAAGGGATAAGAGTCCAGATAATGAAGAGAGCGCAGACTGGAGAGGAGAGCGCAGAAAGGGATAAGAGTCCAGATAATGAAGAGAGTAGAGACTGGAGAGAAGAGCGCAGAAAGGGATAAGAGTCCAGATAATGAAGAGACTGCAGACTGGAGAGGAGAGCGCAGAAAGGGATAAGAGTGCAGATAATGAAGAGAGTACAGACTGGAGAGGAGAGCGCAGAAAGGGATAAGAGTCCAGATAATGAAGAGACTGCAGACTGGAGAGGAGAGCGCAGAAAGGGATAAGAGTCCAGATAATGAAGAGAGTAGAGACTGGATAGGAGAGCGCAGAAAAGGGATGAGTTCAAATAATAGGGGGAGAGCAGGCTAAAGTGGAGAGTGCGGAAAAGGAATGAGTCCAGATAAGGAGGAGAGTGCAGGCTACAGAAAAGAGTGCAGAAGAGCAATGAGTCCTAATACTGAAGAAAGTGCAGACTGGAGAAGAAAGTGCAGAAAAAGGATAAGAGTCAACATAATGAGGAGATTGCAGGCTGGGGAAGAGAGTGCAGAAAAGTTAATAAGAGTTGAGTTGTGTATTTTTGAGACAGGGCACTAGAGATGAGGAAAGTACAGTGTAAGGATAGAAAAAGTGAGAGTGCTGGTGTGTTCATAAGAGTGCAGAGAAGAGATGAGGAGAGAGTGCAATAGAGAGATGGATTGTGATAACAGGCTTGTCCTCCTTCCCCTGTCTGTAATCCAGAGGCATCAACCCTTACCCCCAATCCAATACCCCTAATCTACCCACTTTCTCATCTTCAGGAGAGGAGTGTTTTATGAGTGACAGATTAGGAAATTGTTAGAGTGCAGTCAAACAGAAATAAATAATGCGTCTTCTTATTGAAGTCTAGGCAAGAGAGGAAACAGAGTGTGCAAGTCATCTGACGAGTGCGGACTAGAAATGTAGAAGATATCCTAGTGAGAGCAAAACTTACAGTGTGAATAAGACGAAAGTGTTCTGTGGCGATAGGAGCATTCTAGGAAAAAGAACTAGCTTGCAAAAGAGCATTGAGACATACTTGGGGTCAGGAGTGTGGAGGAGAATGTGAGCGCAGAGTGCAGGAATGAGGATGGAGTGTGGGATTGGGAGGGCTCCACGTCTCCTTTTCTCCTTTTATGGGTAACAGAAGTCTCTTCTATGGGGCAGATATAAACACTGAGGAAGAGAGAGGGCCTGAAAAGCATGTGCAGATGGGAGAGAGACCGCCTGAAAACCATGTGTAGATAGAAGGGGTAACGAAAACCATGAGCAGAGGAAAAGACAGCCTGAAAACTAGATGTTCAGCTCACACATACTAAGTCACAGTAATGCATGTACAGCCTGTCAGAAAGGGTCTCTGTGTATGTACTGTACAATATACACAACAGGTTCTTGTATATGATACATGTCTGGGTATCTGTGCATACAATGCATTTGGGAGTCTCTGTGTTTGTACAACATGTCTGAGAGTCTCTGTGTACATACTATATGTCTGGGAGTATCCGTGTATGTATATGCCTAGGAGTCTCCATGTACATACATGTTTGGATGTCTCCATGTGCATACTACATGTCTGGGAGTCTCCGTATATGTATATGCCTAGGAGTCTCCATGTACATACAACATGTCTGGATGTCTCCATGTACATACTACATGTCTGGGAGTCTCCTTGTATGTATATGCCTAGGAATCTCCATGTACATACAACATGTCTGGATGTCTCCGTGTACATACTACATGTCTTGGAGTGTCCGTGTAGTACAACATGTCTGGGAGTATCCGTGTACTTACAATATATCTGGGAGTCTCTGTGTATGTACAACATGTCTGTGACTCTCCGTGTACATACAACATGTCTGGGAGTCTCCGTGTATGTACATGTCTAGGAGTCTCCATGTAGATACAACTTGTCTTGGAGTCTCTGTGTATGTATAGGTCTAGGAGTCTCCACGTACATACAACATGTCTGGATGTCTTCGTGTGCATACTACATGTCTGGGAGTCTCCGTGTATGTATATGCCTAGGAGTCTCCATGTACATACAACATGTCTGGATGTCTCAGTGTACATACTACATGTCTGGGAGTCTCCGTGTATGTATATGCCTAGGAGTCTCCATGTACATACAACATGTCTTGGAGTCTCCTTGTAGTTCAACATGTCTGGGAGTCTCCGTGTACATACAACATGTCTGGGAATATCCGTGTACTTACAATATGTCTGGGAGTCTCTGTGTACGTACAACATGTCTGTGACTCTCCGTGTACATACAACATGTCTGGGAGTCTCCGTGTATGTACATGTCTAGGAGTCTCCATGTAGATACAACTTGTCTTGGAGTCTCCGTGTATGTTTAGGTCTAGGAGTCTCCATGTACGTACAACATATTTGGGAGTCTCCATGTACGTACAACATGTCTGGGAGTCTCCGTGTACGTACAACATGTCTGTGACTCTCCGTGTACGTACAACATGTCTGTGACTCTCCGTGTACGTACAACATGTCTGGGAGTCTCTGTGTACGTACAACATATCTAGAGTATCTATGTACGTACAACATCATGTACATCATTATGGATTTTTAAGAAGATTTATTAAAAGTTGAATTTTAATTGGACCAAAGTATTTTGGACCTCAACAATTTGTTACCTTCACATGAAAGCTTTTCTCTTTGGAGTCCAGAGATTTGGAAGGTCGTGCACCCTTTGGTTTCCATTATATGGTGAGTGACAGTGTCTGCTTTTTTTTAACTTGTTTGTTGTACGTACAACATGCCTGGGGGTCTCCGTGTATGTACAACAAGTCTGGGAGTCTTCGTGTACATACAACATGTCTGGTAGTCTCCGCGTACCTACAATATGTCTGCGATTCTCCGTGTACATACAATATATCTGGGAGTATCTATGTATGTACAAGATGTCTTGGAGTCTATGTGTACATACAACATGTCCGTGAGTCTCTGTGTACGTACAAAATGTCTGGGAATCTCCGTGTACATATAACATGTCTGGGAGTCCACATTTACATACAAGATGTCTGGGAGTCTCCATGTACATACAACATGTCTGGGAGTCTCTGTGTACATACCACATGTCTGGGAGTCTCCGTGTAAGTACATGTCTGGGAGTCTCTGTGTACGTATAACATGTCTGGAGTCTCTGTGTATGTATAACATGTCTGGGAGTCTCCGTGTACATACAACATGTCTGGGATTCTCCGTGTACGTACAACAAGTCTGGCAGTCTCTGTGTACATACCACATGTCTGAGAGTCTCCATGTATGTACTACATGTCTGGGAGTCTCCGTGTACATACAACATGTCTGGAAGTCTCCGTGTACGTACAACATGTCTGGGAGCCTCTGTGCACATAAGGCATGTCTGAGAGTCTCTGTGTATGTACAACATGTCTTGGAGTCTATGTGTACATACAACATGTCTGAGAGTCTCCATGTATGTACAACATGTCTTGGAGTCTATGTGTGCATACAACATGTCTGTGAGTCTCCGTGTATGTACAATATGTCCGGGAGTCTCTGTGTACATACCACATGTCTGATAGTCTCTGTGTATGTATAACATGTCTGGGAGTCTCCGTGTACATACAATATTTCTGGGAGTCTCTGTGTAAGTACAACATGTCTGTGAGTCTATGTGTACATATAACATGTCTGTGAGTCTCCGTGTACGTACAACATGTCTGGGAGTCTCTGTGTACGTAACACGTCTGTAAATCTCCGTGTATGTACATGTCTGGGAGTCTCTGTGTACGTACAACATGTCTGGGAGTCTCCGTGTACGTATAACATGTCTGGGAGTCTCTGTGTACGTATAACATGTCTGTAAGTCTCCGTGTATGTACATGTCTGGAAGTCTCCGTGTACGTATAACATGTCTGGGAGTCTCTGTGTATGTACATGTCTGGGAGTCTCCGTGTATGTACATGTCTGGGAGTCTCCGTGTACGTATAACATGTCTGGGAGTCTCTGTGTACGTATAACATGTCTGTAAGTCTTCGTGTATGTACATGTCTGGGAGTCTCTGTGTACGTATAACATGTCTGTAAATCTCCGTGTATGTACATGTCTGGGAGTCTCCGTGTATGCATAACATGTCTGTAAGTCTCCGTGTATGTACATGTCTGGGAGTCTCCGTGTACGCATAACATGTCTGTAAATCTCCGTGTATGTACATGTCTGGGAGTCTCCGTGTACGTATAACATGTCTGGGAGTCTCTGTAGTGTTTCTTTCTGCGATCCTGCTATCTATGTCTTTCCCTGCATCGGGCTCTCTCAGTTGGATTCTTCACTTCGCATCTCTGGAAATAATTTAAATAAACCATTTCCTGTTTCACTTCACAGATAGAAGGAAAGAGAAGAGGATACAGATAACAGCAAGGGCTCGGCACACACATGATATCAACAGTGTACAACTCTGCACCCTAATAAAACCTCTTCTACAGATATCATCCCTCTACATATAACATTATCACCCGCTGTGCCCGTACATTATACTCTGTATGTAGATAAAAAACACAGCTAGCACACTGACAAAGCACATGGTCATGTGCATGTAGCCTAACAAACACGTCTCTGGCATCAGACAGAACCATCATTTAGATATACAAATAGAAGGATAGAATGCATGCATCCAAACACGTGATCATGAACAGGTGACAGAGACTGGGCAGATTACAGGCAGCAGGAGATTGGCAGAAGGAAGGTTAGCGAGTGAACACACTAATTCTTGAAGAAACGTGAGTGCACTCCCAGATGTAACCAGTTACTTAGTTCTGCTAGGAAAGGCAGAATGCCAACATTATCCATTTGTAGAAGCCATCCTTCTCGCCATTCTCATCCTCCTTCTCGCCATTCGCATCCTCCTTCTCGCCATTCGCATCCTCCTTCTCGCCATTCTCATCCTCCTTCTCGCCATTCGCATCCTCCTTCTCGCCATTCTCATCCTCCTTCTCGCCATTCGCATCCTCCTTCTCGCCATTCTCATCCTCCTTCTCGCCATTCTCATCCTCCTTCTCGCCATTCTCATACTCCTTCTCGCCATTCGCATCCTCCTTCTCGCCATTCTCATCCTCCTTCTCGCCATTCGCATCCTCCTTCTCGCCATTCTCATCCTCCTTCTCGCCATTCTCATCCTCCTTCTCGCCATTCTCATCCTCCTTCTCGCCATTCGCATCCTCCTTCTCGCCATTCTCATCCTCCTTCTCGCCATTCTCATCCTCCTTCTCGCCATTCTCATCCTCCTTCTCGCCATTCTCATCCTCCTTCTCGCCATTCGCATCCTCCTTCTCGCCATTCGCATCCTCCTTCTCGCCATTCTCATCCTCCTTCTCGCCATTCTCATCCTCCTTCTCGCCATTCTCATCCTCCTTCTCGCCATTCGCATCCTCCTTCTCGCCATTCTCATCCTCCTTCTCGCCATTCTCATCCTCCTTCTCGCCATTCGCATCCTCCTTCTCGCCATTCGCATCCTCCTTCTCGCCATTCTCATCCTCCTTCTCGCCATTCGCATCCTCCTTCTCGCCATTCGCATCCTCCTTCTCGCCATTCGCATCCTCCTTCTCGCCATTCTCATCCTCCTTCTCGCCATTCTCATCCTCCTTCTCGCCATTCGCATCCTCCTTCTCGCCATTCTCATCCTCCTTCTCGCCATTCGCATCCTCCTTCTCGCCATTCTCATCCTCCTTCTTCCTCCTCTTTTGAATTTTGGATTTTTTACAGATGTTGCTCTGTTTGCGCCACAACCCAGTGGAGGAGACCAGAGATTAAGAGTAAAAATGACACTGGCTGTGCCACCTGCTAGGCCAGGGCCACTGCTCACACACTCCAATCCCTCCCTAGGGCCGAACACAGTCAAGGGGGGTCCTGCAGCACTACCTTATGGTGCTATGGGAAGAATATGCAAATCCGCCTTCCATGATGTAATTAGGAAGACAGTTGCTGCCTCATTGTTGCAAACCAATAGAGGGCGCTCACTGGAATGTGCAAGCCTGTCTTAAGACAGGATTCCAGTGAAATAACCCAATAATGGCTGCTCCCTTTAGCCTCATGCCCGACCTTCCAAGAGGCCTTTGTTTAGCAATGACGCTGGGATTATTACCAGGTTATAGTCTCTCAATCGATAACCTGGTAATAATCCCAGCGTCATTGCTAAACAAAGGCCTCTTGGAAGGTCGGGCATGAGGCTAAAGGGAGCAGCCATTATTGGGTTATTTCACTGGAATCCTGTCTTAAGACAGGCTTGCACATTCCAGTGAGCGCCCTCTATTGGTTTGCAACAATGAGGCAGCAACTGTCTTCCTAATTACATCATGGAAGGCGGATTTGCATATTCTTCCCATAGTTCCTTGCAAAGTGGAGTGCTAAAGGCTTAACAAGTCTCCACACACCTATATGGTGGTCTCTCCCTAAGGAGTGACAATATCCCCCGTACCTTATGGTGATGATAGTGGTCTTATTACCTCCAGGGCACTCCTAGTTGGAAATGGGACCTCTCTACACTGAGCTGGTGTGGTGTTGTTCAGGAGGGCACTGATGGTGATGCAGGCAACGACTCAGGGAATCCAGAGTTGCAGTGAACCAAGAAACTGTTCATTTTTCTGAGATTTCCAATAATAAATCAAGTGAAATCCGCGCTTACCAGAGGTGTTCTTGGGAAGTTTCAGCGAGCAGCAGAAGTCTCATTGTGCACCCTCTGCTATTCTTTCCTATGTGTGTGTACAGTACAGGCTGCTGTTGCTGCTGACTCATCTCCCTGCTCTCACACACACATAGGAGAGAATAGCAGAGAGAACGTCCTGTGCACGCTGGAGGCTAATTAGCATGTGAATAAAAATGGGCTCATTCAAAAATTGCTGAGGCAATGAGGGTCAGAATGGAAAGAGCGCTATTTGGCTTTTGGAGGGCAGATTTTGCTGGAATAGTTTTCAGGTGCCATGTCGCATTTGCAGAGCCCCTAAAGTACCAGTACAATGGAAACCCTCAAAAAGTTGTCCCTTTTTGTAAACTACACCCCTCAAGGAATTTATCAAGGGGTATTACCACTTTGAGCCCAAGAGTGTTTCCCAAAAATGAATGTACATAGTGAAAACTATTTTTTTTAAAAACCCATATATATGCCATTTGGGTGCCCAATGCGTTGCGCTCAGTTTGCGTCATCAGAGACCTGCACTCCTAAATCTATTAAGTGAGCTATCCTGGCTAGAAAGAAGTTGTATATGCACTTTTAGCTTCTGGACTATAGATTTAGAGGGATTTTCTGGGCGCCATGTTGTTTGTGCAGAGCCCTAGGGTGACAGTAAATTGGCATTCCCTAAGAAGTGACCCCATTTTGTAGGGACAATTTTAGAGTCTCTACAAATGTGACATGGTGTCCAAAAACCAACAATCTAAATCAGCGGTCCAAAAGCACTTAGCACTCCTTCACATCTGCGTCCTCCTGTGTGTCTAAATGGCAGGATAACATACTTAACAACGCCATATGTGATATAAACTGCTATTTGGGAACAGCCAGGCAAAAACAGGAAGGGGCAATATTTTGGTTTTTGGAGCACAGTTTGGGTTTTGGACGTCATACCACTTTTGCAGAGCCCCTGAATTGATGGTAAAGCCCGACACTTAACCAGTGTCGGGCTTGCACGTGCCGGCCTAGCCTGGCGTCCAGATAAGCTCAGTGCACAAGTGCCGATCTTCAAGCTGTGTGCATGCGTACCAAGTGCCCGAGCCCTGCCGGCAGCCGACCAGCGCTTGGTACGCATGCACACAGCCTGGATATCGGCACTTGCGCACTGAGCTTATCCGGACGCCAGGCATGTGCAAGCCCGACACCGGTTAAGTGCAGGAAATGTTCTCCCGCCCCCTTTCTCCACCTGTGTGTGTTAAGTAGCTGACCTGTAGCCTGGGGGTACACGTATGGAGCCATCCAGGCCAGGTAAGACAAAGTTTTCATGTTGTTTTATTCATTATGTTCTAGCTACGGAGTCCTGTCCCTTTCTAGGCACAAGGTGCTAGCCGTCTAATATCCATCTGGTGTGAAGTGTTTATCAATAGATTAATACCTATGCTGGGAATAGCGGTACTACTTTGGAACTATGTGTTTTCTGGCGCACTAAAAAGAAAATGTATTATAGTATTGGGGCTCTGTCTTTCCATTGAGCAATTTTTCGTTTTTTATTCATTACCTAAGCCACTCTATGGTATTTCATTTGTCATCCAGTTGTTGTTCTTTTTTATTCCTATTGTTTGATGATTTTTAATGTTTCTTATGTATATATCTATGTTGCTTGAAGTGACTGTGCACTTGAGGAAGGACTACCATATGTCCGATACGCGTGGTGCTGTTCCATTTGTTATTAAAGAAGTTTCTGTCATCTTCTGGGTGAGCGCTGTTCTTCAGGCCGATCATTGTATCAGGCCAGCCCCAATTTTTCGTTGTACATAACCCAATTTGGAAGGTACACCCCTCAAGAGATACATCCAGTGGCATAGCGAGCATTTTTAACCTTTGAGCATTTCATTCATTTCCAGAAATGAATGCGCAGCTGATAATGTAAAGTGAAAATTAAAATTTTTCCAGAGGTACGCCATTTCAGTACCTGATATGTTGTGCCAAGCTTATGTCATTAGAGACAGACACTCCAAAAATTGCTAATTGTGTATCCCCGGACACAACAGCTTTTGGAGCATTCGTCTCTGATATAAATCGGGCACTACATATTAGGCACTAAAATGGCATATTCCTGTAAAAACTGTCATTATCTCTTCACCATCAGCTGCATATTAATTGCTGATAAACTAATTAATGCAACACTTGGGGGGGTTAAACATGCTCGTTATACCCTGTACAAATTCCTTCAGGGGTGTAGTTTCCAAAATGGGGTCATATGTCAGGAGATTCCACTTTACTGGCATTTCAGGAGCTCTGGTGTCCAAAAACCAAAATATCACTCCTTGCCTTCTGTGCCCAAACAGCAGTTTATACCCTCATATGACATTAAGTCCGTTATCCCGGGTACACCAGTGTCATACATGTGCCCTAATATCAGTATATACCACATATGACATTAAGTCCGTTATCCCGGGTACACCAGTGTCATACATGTGCCCTAATATCAGTATATACCACATATGACATTACGTACGTTATCCGGTGTACACCAGTGTCATACATGTGCCCTAATATCAGTATATACCACATATGACATTACGTACGTTATCCGGTGTACACCAGTGTCATACATGCGCCCTAATTTCAGTATATACCACATATGACATTACGTATGTTATCCTGGGTACACCAGTGTCATACATGTGTCCTAATATCAGTATATACCACATATGACATTACGAATGTTATCCGGTGTACACCAGTGTCATACATGCGCCCTAATATCAGTATATACCACATATGACATTACGTATGTTATCCTGGGTACACCAGTGTCATACATGTGTCCTAATATCAGTATATACCACATATGACATTACGTATGTTATCCTAAGTACAGCAGTGTCAAACATGTGTCCTAATATCAGTATATACCACATATGACATTACTTATGTTATCCCGGGTACAGCAGTGTCATACATGTGTCCTAATATCAGTATATACCACATATGACATTACTTATGTTATCCTGGGTACACCAGTGTCATACATGTGTCCTAATATCAGTATATACCACATATGACATTACGTATGTTATCCTAAGTACAGCAGTGTCATACATGTGTCCTAATATCAGTATATACCACATATGACATTACGTACGTTATCCTGGGTACACCAGTGTCATACATGTGTCCTAATATCAGTATATACCACATATGACATTACGAATGTTATCTGGGGTACACCAGTGTCATACATGTGTCCTAATATCAGTATATACCACATATGACATTACGAATGTTATCCTGGGTACAGCAGTGTCATACATGTGTCCTAATATCAGTATATACCACATATGACATTACGAATGTTATCCTGGATACACTAGTGTCATACATGTCCCTAATATCAGTATATACCACATATGACATTACTTATAATATCCTGGGTACAGCAGTGTCATACATGTCCCCTAATATCAGTATATACCACATATGACATTACTTATGTTATCCTGGGTACACCAGTGTCATACATGTCCCTGATATCAGTATATACCACATATGACATTACGAATGTTATCCGGGGTACACCAGTGTCATACATGTGCCCTAATATCAGTATATACCACATATGACATTACTTATGTTATCCCGGGTACACCAGTGTCATACATGTCCCCTAATATCAGTATATACCACATATGATATTACATACGTTATCCCGGGTACACCAGTGTCATACATGTCCCTGATATCAGTATATACCACATATGACATTACGAATGTTATCCGGGGTACACCAGTGTCATACATGTGTCCTAATATCAGTATATACCACATATGACATTACGAATGTTATCCGGGGTACAGCAGTGTCATACATGTGTCCTAATATCAGAATATACCACATATGACATTACGAATGTTATCCGGGGTACACCAGTGTCATACATGTGTCCTAATATCAGTATATACCACATATGACATTACGAATGTTATCCTGGGTACACTAGTGTCATACATGTCCCTAATATCAGTATATACCACATATGACATTACTTATAATATCCTGGGTACAGCAGTGTCATACATGTCCCCTAATATCAGTATATACCACATATGACATTACTTATGTTATCCTGGGTACACCAGTGTCATACATGTCCCTGATATCAGTATATACCACATATGACATTACGAATGTTATCCGGGGTACACCAGTGTCATACATGTGCCCTAATATCAGTATATACCACATATGACATTACATACGTTATCCCGGGTACACCAGTGTCATACATGTCCCTGATATCAGTATATACATGTGTCATACATGTCCCCTAATATCAGTATATACCACATATGACATTACATACGTTATCCCGGGTACACCAGTGTCATACATGTCCCTGATATCAGTATATACCACATATGACATTACGAATGTTATCCGGGGTACACCAGTGTCATACATGTGTCCTAATATCAGTATATACCACATATGACATTACGAATGTTATCCTGGGTACAGCAGTGTCATACATGTGTCCTAATATCAGAATATACCACATATGACATTACGAATGTTATCCTGGGTACACTAGTGTCATACATGTCCCTAATATCAGTATATACCACATATGACATTACGAATGTTATCCTGGGTACAGCAGTGTCATACATGTGTCCTAATATCAGTATATACCACATATGACATTACTTATGTTATCCTGGGTACACCAGTGTCATACATGTGTCCTAATATCAGTATATACCACATATGACATTACGAATGTTATCCTGGGTACAGCAGTGTCATACATGTGCCCTAATATCAGTATATACCACATATGACATTACTTATGTTATCCTGGGTACACCAGTGTCATACATGTGTCCTAATATCAGTATATGCCACATATGACATTACGAATGTTATCCGGGGTACAGCAGTGTCATACATGTGCCCTAATATCAGTATATACCACATATGACATTACTTATGTTATCCTGGGTACACCAGTGTCATACATGTGTCCTAATATCAGTATATACCACATATGACATTACGAATGTTATCCGGGGTACAGCAGTGTCATACATGTGTCCTAATATCAGTATATACCACATATGACATTACGAATGTTATCCTGGGTACAGCAGTGTCATACATGTGTCCTAATATCAGTATATACCACATATGACATTACGAATGTTATCCTGGGTACACTAGTGTCATACATGTGTCCTAATATCAGTATATACCACATATGACATTACTTATGTTATCCTGGGTACACCAGTGTCATACATGTGTCCTAATATCAGTATATACCACATATGACATTACGAATGTTATCCTGGGTACACCAGTGTCATACATGTCCCTAATATCAGTATATACCACATATGACATTACGAATGTTATCCTGGGTACAGCAGTGTCATACATGTGTCCTAATATCAGTATATACCACATATGACATTACGAATGTTATCCTGGGTACACCAGTGTCATACATGTGTCCTAATATCAGTACATACCACATATGACATTACGTACGTTATCCGGGGTACACCAGTGTCATACATGTGTCCTAATATCAGTATATACCACATATGACATTACGTACGTTATCCTGGGTACACCAGTGTCATACATGTGTCCTAATATCAGTATATACCACATATGACATTACATACGTTATCCTGGGTACAGCAGTGTCATACATGTGCCCTAATATCAGTATATACCACATATGACATTACGTACGTTATCCCGGGTACACCAGTGTCATACATGTGCCCTAATATCAGTATATACCACATATGACATTACGTACGTTATCCGGTGTACACCAGTGTCATACATGTGCCCTAATATCAGTATATACCACATATGACATTACGTACGTTATCCGGTGTACACCAGTGTCATACATGCGCCCTAATATCAGTATATACCACATATGACATTACGTACCTCATCCTGGGTACACCAGTGTCATACATGTGTCCTAATATCAGTATATACCACATATGACATTACGAATGTTATCCTGGGTACACCAGTGTCATACATGTGCCCTAATATCAGTATATACCACATATGACATTAAGTCCGTTATCCGGTGTACACCAGTGTCATACATGCGCCCTAATATCAGTATATACCACATATGACATTACGTATGTTATCCTAAGTACAGCAGTGTCATACATGTGTCCTAATATCAGTATATACCACATATGACATTACGTACGTTATCCTGGGTACACCAGTGTCATACATGTGTCCTAATATCAGTATATACCACATATGACATTACGTATGTTATCCTAAGTACAGCAGTGTCAAACATGTGTCCTAATATCAGTATATACCACATATGACATTACGTACGTTATCCCGGGTACAGCAGTGTCATACATGTGTCCTAATATCAGTATATACCACATATGACATTACGTATGTTATCCTAAGTACAGCAGTGTCATACATGTGTCCTAATATCAGTATATACCACATATGACATTACGTACGTTATCCTGGGTACACCAGTGTCATACATCTGCCCTAATATCAGTATATACCACATATGACATTACGTACGTTATCCCGGGTACACCAGTGTCATACATGTGCCCTAATATCAGTGTATACCACATATGACATTACGTACGTTATCCTGGGTACACCAGTGTCATACATGTGTCCTAATATCAGTATATACCACATATGACATTACGTACGTTATCCGGCGTACACCAGTGTCATACATGTGTCCTAATATCAGTATATACCACATATGACATTACGTACGTTATCCGGGGTACACCAGTGTCATACATGTGCCCTAATATCAGTTTATACCACATATGACATTACGTACGTTATCCGGGGTACACCAGTGTCATACATGTGTCCTAATATCAGTATATACCACATATGACATTACGTATGTTACCCTAAGTACAGCAGTGTCAAACATGTGTCCTAATATCAGTATATACCACATATGACATTACGTACGTTATCCCGGGTACAGCAGTGTCATACATGTGTCCTAATATCAGTATATACCACATATGACAATACGAATGTTATCCGGTGTACACCAGTGTCATACATGTGCCCTAATATCAGTTTATACCACATATGACATTACGTACGTTATCCGGGGTACACCAGTGTCATACATGTGCCCTAATATCAGTATATACCACATATGACATTACTTATGTTATCCCGGGTACAGCAGTGTCATACATGTGCCCTAATATCAGTATATACCACATATGACATTACTTATGTTATCCTGGGTACACCAGTGTCATACATGTGTCCTAATATCAGTATATACCACATATGACATTACGTACGTTATCCTAAGTACAGCAGTGTCATACATGTGTCCTAATATCAGTATATACCACATATGACATTACGTACGTTATCCTGGGTACACCAGTGTCATACATGTGTCCTAATATCAGTATATACCACATATGACATTACGAATGTTATCTGGGGTACACCAGTGTCATACATGTGTCCTAATATCAGTATATACCACATATGACATTACGAATGTTATCCTGGGTACAGCAGTGTCATACATGTGTCCTAATATCAGAATATACCACATATGACATTACGAATGTTATCCTGGGTACACTAGTGTCATACATGTCCCTAATATCAGTACATACCACATATGACATTACTTATAATATCCTGGGTACAGCAGTGTCATACATGTCCCCTAATATCAGTATATACCACATATGACATTACATACGTTATCCCGGGTACACCAGTGTCATACATGTCCCTGATATCAGTATATACCACATATGACATTACGAATGTTATCCGGGGTACACCAGTGTCATACATGTGTCCTAATATCAGTATATACCACATATGACATTACGAATGTTATCCGGGGTACACCAGTGTCATACATGTGTCCTAATATCAGTATATACCACATATGACATTACTTATGTTATCCTGGGTACACCAGTGTCATACATGTGTCCTAATATCAGTATATACCACATATGACATTACGAATGTTATCCTGGGTACAGCAGTGTCATACATGTGCCCTAATATCAGTATATACCACATATGACATTACTTATGTTATCCTGGGTACACCAGTGTCATACATGTGTCCTAATATCAGTATATACCACATATGACATTACGAATGTTATCCGGGGTACAGCAGTGTCATACATGTGTCCTAATATCAGTATATACCACATATGACATTACGAATGTTATCCTGGGTACAGCAGTGTCATACATGTGTCCTAATATCAGCATATACCAAATATGACATTACGAATGTTATCCTGGGTACAGCAGTGTCATACATGTGCCCTAATATCAGTATATACCACATATGACATTACTTATGTTATCCTGGGTACACCAGTGTCATACATGTGTCCTAATATCAGTATATACCACACATGACATTACGAATGTTATCCTGGGTACACCAGTGTCATACATGTCCCTAATATCAGTATATACCACATATGACATTACGAATGTTATCCTGGGTACACCAGTGTCATACATGTGTCCTAATATCAGTATATACCACATATGACATTACGTACGTTATCCGGGGTACAGCAGTGTCATACATGTGTCCTAATATCAGTATATACCACATATGACATTACGAATGTTATCCTGGGTACACCAGTGTCATACATGTGTCCTAATATCAGTATATACCACATATGACATTACGTACGTTATCCGGGGTACACCAGTGTCATACATGTGTCCTAATATCAGTATATACCACATATGACATTACGTACGTTATCCTGGGTACACCAGTGTCATACATGTGTCCTAATATCAGTATATACCACATATGACATTACGAATGTTATCTGGGGTACACCAGTGTCATACATGTGTCCTAATATCAGTATATACCACATGTGACATTATGAATGTTATCCTGGGTACAGCAGTGTCATACATGTGTCCTAATATCAGTATATACCACATATGACATTACGAATGTTATCCTGGGTACACTAGTGTCATACATGTCCCTAATATCAGTACATACCACATATGACATTACTTATAATATCCTGGGTACAGCAGTGTCATACATGTCCCCTAATATCAGTATATACCACATATGACATTACATACGTTATCCCGGGTACACCAGTGTCATACATGTCCCTAATATCAGTATATACCACATATGACATTACGAATGTTATCCGGGGTACACCAGTGTCATACATGTGTCCTAATATCAGTATATGCCACATATGACATTACGAATGTTATCCGGGGTACACCAGTGTCATACATGTGTCCTAATATCAGTATATACCACATATGACATTACGAATGTTATCCTGGGTACAGCAGTGTCATACATGTGCCCTAATATCAGTATATACCACATATGACATTACTTATGTTATCCTGGGTACACCAGTGTCATACATGTGTCCTAATATCAGTATATACCACATATGACATTACGAATGTTATCCTGGGTACAGCAGTGTCATACATGTGTCCTAATATCAGTATATACCACATATGACATTACTTATGTTATCCTGGGTACACCAGTGTCATACATGTGTCCTAATATCAGTATATACCACATATGACATTACGTACGTTATCCGGGGTACAGCAGTGTCATACATGTGCCCTAATATCAGTATATACCACATATGACATTACGAATGTTATCCGGGGTACAGCAGTGTCATACATGTGTCCTAATATCAGTATATACCACATATGACATTACGAATGTTATCCTGGGTACACCAGTGTCATACATGTGTCCTAATATCAGTATATACCACATATGACATTACGAATGTTATCCTGGGTACACCAGTGTCATACATGTCCCTAATATCAGTATATACCACATATGACATTACGTACGTTATCCGGGGTACAGCAGTGTCATACATGTGTCCTAATATCAGTATATACCACATATGACATTACGTACGTTATCCGGGGTACACCAGTGTCATACATGTGTCCTAAAATCAGTATATACCACATATGACATTATGTACGTTATCCTGGGTACACCAGTGTCATACATGTGCCCTAATATCAGTATATACCACATATGACATTACGTACGTTATCCGGGGTACAGCAGTGTCATACATGTGTCCTAATATCAGTATATACCACATATGACATTACGAATGTTATCCTGGGTACACCAGTGTCATACATGTGTCCTAATATCAGTATATACCACATATGACATTACGAATGTTATCCGGGGTACACCAGTGTCATACATGTGTCCTAATATCAGTATATGCCACATATGACATTACGAATGTTATCCGGGGTACACCAGTGTCATACATGTGTCCTAATATCAGTATATGCCACATATGACATTACGAATGTTATCCTGGGTACAGCAGTGTCATACATGTGCCCTAATATCAGTATATACCACATATGACATTACTTATGTTATCCTGGGTACACCAGTGTCATACATGTGTCCTAATATCAGTATATACCACATATGACATTACGAATGTTATCCTGGGTACAGCAGTGTCATACATGTGTCCTAATATCAGTATATACCACATATGACATTACTTATGTTATCCTGGGTACACCAGTGTCATACATGTGTCCTAATATCAGTATATACCACATATGACATTACGTACGTTATCCGGGGTACAGCAGTGTCATACATGTGCCCTAATATCAGTATATACCACATATGACATTACGAATGTTATCCGGGGTACAGCAGTGTCATACATGTGTCCTAATATCAGTATATACCACATATGACATTACGAATGTTATCCTGGGTACACCAGTGTCATACATGTGTCCTAATATCAGTATATACCACATATGACATTACGAATGTTATCCTGGGTATACCAGTGTCATACATGTCCCTAATATCAGTATATACCACATATGACATTACGTACGTTATCCGGGGTACAGCAGTGTCATACATGTGTCCTAATATCAGTATATACCACATATGACATTACGTACGTTATCCGGGGTACACCAGTGTCATACATGTGTCCTAAAATCAGTATATACCACATATGACATTATGTACGTTATCCTGGGTACACCAGTGTCATACATGTGCCCTAATATCAGTATATACCACATATGACATTACGTACGTTATCCGGGGTACAGCAGTGTCATACATGTGTCCTAATATCAGTATATACCACATATGACATTACGAATGTTATCCTGGGTACACCAGTGTCATACATGTGTCCTAATATCAGTATATACCACATATGACATTACGTACGTTATCCGGGGTACAGCAGTGTCATACATGTGTCCTAATATCAGTATATACCACATATGACATTACGAATGTTATCCTGGGTACACCAGTGTCATACACTCACCGGCCACTTTATTAGGTACACCATGCTAGTAACGGGTTGGACCCCCTTTTGCCTTCAGAACTGCCTCAATTCTTCGTGGCATAGATACAACAAGGTGCTGGAAGCATTCCTCAGAGATTTTGCTCCATATTGACATGATGGCATCACACAGTTGCAGTCGCAGATTTGTCGGCTGCACATCCATGATGCGAATCTCCCGTTCCACCACATCCCAAAGATGCTCCTCTATTGGATTGAGATCTGGTGACTGTGGAGGCCATTGGAGTACAGTGAACTCATTGTCATGTTCAAGAAACCAGTCTGAGATGATTCCAGCTTTATGACATGGCATTGCATTATCCTGCTGAAAGTAGCCATCAGATGTTGGGTACATTGTGCTCATAAAGGGATGGACATGGTCAGCAACAATACTCAGGTAGGCTTTGGCATTGCAACGATGCTCAATTGGTACGAAGGGGCCCAAAGAGTGCCAAGAAAATATTCCCCACACCATGACACCACCACCACCAGCCTGAACCGTTACCGATACAAGGCAGGATGGATCCATGCTTTCATGTTGTTGACGCCAAATTCTGACCCTACCATCCGAATGTCGCAGCAGAAATCGAGACTCATCAGACCAGGCAACGTTTTTCCAATTTTCAATTGTCCAATTTCGATGAGCTTGTGCAAATTGTAGCCTCAGTTTCCTGTTCTTAGCTGAAAGGAGTGGCACCCGGTGTGGTCTTCTGCTGCTGTAGCCCATCTGTAGCCTCAAAGTTGGACGTACTGTGCGGCGTTCAGAGATGCTCTTCTGGCTACCTTGGTTGTAACGGGTGGCTATTTGAGTCACTGTTGCCTTTCTATCAGCTGGAACCAGTCTGGCCATTCTCCTCTGACCTCTGGCATCAACAACGCATTTCCGCCCCCCACAGAACTGCCGCTCACTGGATGTTTTTTCTTTTTCGGACCATTCTCTGTAAACCCTAGAGATGGTTGTGCGTGAAAATCCCAGTAGATCAGCAGTTTCTGAAATACTCAGACCAGCCCTTCTGGCACCAACAACCATGCCACGTTCAAAGGCACTCAAATCACCTTTCTTCCCCCCCATACTGATGCTCGGTTTGAACTGCAGGAGATTGTCTTGACCATGTCTACATGCCGAAATGCACTGAGTTGCCGCCATGTGATTGGCTGATTAGAAATTAAGTGTTAACGAGCAGTTGGACAGGTGTACCTAATAAAGTGGCCGGTGAGTGTACATGTGCCCTAATATCAGTATATACCACATATGACATTACGTACGTTATCCCGGGTACACCAGTGTCATACATGTGCCCTAATATCAGTATATACCACATATGACATTACGTACGTTATCCGGCGTACACCAGTGTCATACATGTGCCCTAATATCAGTATATACCACATATGACATTACGTACGTTATCCGGGGTACAGCAGTGTCATACATGTGTCCTAATATCAGTATATACCACATATGACATTACGTACGTTATCCGGCGTACACCAGTGTCATACATGTGCCCTAATATCAGTATATACCATATATGACATTACGTACGTTATCCCGGGTACACCAGTGTCATACATGTGCCCTAATATCAGTATATACCACATATGACATTACGTACGTTATCCGGGGTACAGCAGTGTCATACATGTGCCCTAATATCAGTATATACCACATATGACATTACGAATGTTATCCGGGGTACAGCAGTGTCATACATGTGTCCTAATATCAGTATATACCACATATGACATTACGAATGTTATCCTGGGTACACCAGTGTCATACATGTCCCTAATATCAGTATATACCACATATGACATTACGTACGTTATCCCGGGTACACCAGTGTCATACATGTGTCCTAATATCAGTATATACCACATATGACATTACGTACGTTATCCTGGGTACACCAGTGTCATACATGTGTCCTAATATCAGTAAATACCACATATGACATTACGTACGTTATCCGGGGTACAGCAGTGTCATACATGTGTCCTAATATCAGTATATACCACATATGACATTACGTACGTTATCCGGGGTACACCAGTGTCATACATGTGTCCTAAAATCAGTATATACCACATATGACATTACGTACGTTATCCTGGGTACACCAGTGTCATACATGTGCCCTAATATCAGTATATACCACATATGACATTACGTACGTTATCCGGGGTACAGCAGTGTCATACATGTGTCCTAATATCAGTATATACCACATATGACATTACGAATGTTATCCTGGGTACACCAGTGTCATACATGTGTCCTAATATCAGTATATACCACATATGACATTACGAATGTTATCCTGGGTACACCAGTGTCATACATGTGTCCTAATATCAGTATATACCACATATGACATTACGAATGTTATCCTGGGTACACCAGTGTCATACATGTGCCCTAATATCAGTATATACCACATATGACATTACGAATGTTATCCTGGGTACACCAGTGTCATACATGTGTCCTAATATCAGTATATACCACATATGACATTACGAATGTTATCCTGGGTACACCAGTGTCATACATGTGTCCTAATATCAGTATATACCACATATGACATTACGAATGTTATCCTGGGTACACCAGTGTCATACACTCACCGGCCACTTTATTAGGTACACCATGCTAGTAACGGGTTGGACCCCCTTTTGCCTTCAGAACTGCCTCCATTCTTCGTGGCATAGATACAACAAGGTGCTGGAAGCATTCCTCAGAGATTTTGCTCCATATTGACATGATGACATCACACAGTTGCAGTCGCAGATTTGTCGGCTGCACATCCATGATGCGAATCTCCCGTTCCACCACATCCCAAAGATGCTCCTCTATTGGACTGAGATCTGGTGACTGTGGAGGCCATTGGAGTACAGTGAACTCATTGTCATGTTCAAGAAACCAGTCTGAGATGATTCCAGCTTTATGACATGGCATTGCATTATCCTGCTGAAAGTAGCCATCAGATGTTGGGTACATTGTGGTCATAAAGGGATGGACATGGTCAGCAACAATACTCAGGTAGGCTTTGGCATTGCAACGATGCTCAATTGGTACGAAGGGGCCCAAAGAGTGCCAAGAAAATATTCCCCACACCATGACACCATCACCACCAGCCTGAACCGTTACCGATACAAGGCAGGATGGATCCATGCTTTCATGTTGTTGACGCCAAATTCTGACCCTACCATCCGAATGTCGCAGCAGAAATCGAGACTCATCAGACCAGGCAACGTTTTTCCAATCTTCAATTGTCCAATTTCGATGAGCTTGTGCAAATTGTAGCCTCAGTTTCCTGTTCTTAGCTGAAAGGAGTGGCCCCCGGTGTGGTCTTCTGCTGCTGTAGCCCATCTGTAGCCTCAAAGTTGGACGTACTGTGCGGCGTTCAGAGATGCTCTTCTGGCTACCTTGGTTGTAACGGGTGGCTATTTGAGTCACTGTTGCCTTTCTATCAGCTCGAACCAGTCTGGCCATTCTCCTCTGACCTCTGGCATCAACAACGCATTTCCGCCCCCCACAGAACTGCCGCTCACTGGATGTTTTTTCTTTTTCGGACCATTCTCTGTAAACCCTAGAGATGGTTGTGCGTGAAAATCCCAGTAGATCAGCAGTTTCTGAAATACTCAGACCAGCCCTTCTGGCACCAACAACCATGCCACGTTCAAAGGCACTCAAATCACCTTTCTTCCCCCCCATACTGATGCTCGGTTTGAACTGCAGGAGATTGTCTTGACCATGTCTACATACCGAAATGCACTGAGTTGCCGCCATGTGATTGGCTGATTAGAAATTAAGTGTTAACGAGCAGTTGGACAGGTGTACCTAATAAAGTGGCCGGTGAGTGTACATGTGCCCTAATATCAGTATATACCACATATGACATTACGTACGTTATCCCGGGTACACCAGTGTCATACATGTGCCCTAATATCAGTATATACCACATATGACATTACGTACGTTATCCGGGGTACAGCAGTGTCATACATGTGTCCTAATATCAGTATATACCACATATGACATTACGTACGTTATCCGGCGTACACCAGTGTCATACATGTGCCCTAATATCAGTATATACCACATATGACATTACGTACGTTATCCGGGGTACAGCAGTGTCATACATGTGTCCTAATATCAGTATATACCACATATGACATTACGTACGTTATCCTGGGTACACCAGTGTCATACATGTGTCCTAATATCAGTATATACCACATATGACATTACGTACGTTATCCGGGGTACAGCAGTGTCATACATGTGTCCTAATATCAGTATATACCACATATGACATTACGAATGTTATCCCGGGTACAGCAGTGTCATACATGTGTCCTAATATCAGTATATACCACATATGACATTACGTACGTTATCCGGGGTACACCAGTGTCATACATGTGTCCTAATATCAGTATATACCACATATGACATTACGTACGTTATCCGGCGTACACCAGTGTCATACATGTCCCTAATATCAGTATATACCACATATGACATTACGTACGTTATCCGGGGTACAGCAGTGTCATACATGTGTCCTAATATCAGTATATACCACATATGACATTACGTACGTTATCCGGCGTACACCAGTGTCATACATGTGCCCTAATATCAGTATATACCATATATGACATTACGTACGTTATCCCGGGTACACCAGTGTCATACATGTGCCCTAATATCAGTATATACCACATATGACATTACGTACGTTATCCGGGGTACAGCAGTGTCATACATGTGTCCTAATATCAGTATATACCACATATGACATTACGTACGTTATCCCGGGTACACCAGTGTCATACATGTGCCCTAATATCAGTATATACCACATATGACATTACGTACGTTATCCGGGGTACAGCAGTGTCATACATGTGTCCTAATATCAGTATATACCACATATGACATTACGTACGTTATCCGGCGTACACCAGTGTCATACATGTGTCCTAATATCAGTATATACCACATATGACATTACGTACGTTATCCGGCGTACACCAGTGTCATACATGTCCCTAATATCAGTATATACCACATATGACATTACGTACGTTATCCGGGGTACAGCAGTGTCATACATGTGTCCTAATATCAGTATATACCACATATGACATTACGTACGTTATCCTGGGTACACCAGTGTCATACATGTGTCCTAATATCAGTATATACCACATATGACATTACGTACGTTATCCGGGGTACAGCAGTGTCATACATGTGTCCTAATATCAGTATATACCACATATGACATTACGTACGTTATCCGGCGTACACCAGTGTCATACATGTCCCTAATATCAGTATATACCACATATGACATTACGTACGTTATCCCGGGTACACCAGTGTCATACATGTGTCCTAATATCAGTATATACCACATATGACATTACGTACGTTATCCCGGGTACACCAGTGTCATACATGTCCCTAATATCAGTATATACCACATATGACATTACGTATGTTATCCCGGGTACAGCAGTGTCATACATGTGCCCTAATATCAGTATATACCACATATGACATTACGTACGTTATCCCGTGTACTGCAGTGTCATACATGTGCCCTAATATCAGTATATACCACATATGACATTACGTACGTTATCCGGGGTACACCAGTGTCATACATATGGACATAATCTTCAGTTTGGACACACAGCAGGGTGCAGAAGGGAAGGAGCGCTATGTGGGTTTTGGAGCGCAGATTTAGACGTTTGGTATGTGGATCCCATGTCATGTTTGCAGAGCCTCCAATGTACCAGTATAGTGGAATCCCCTAGAGAATGATCCCATTTTGAAAACTGCACCCTCAAAGAATTTATCAGAATTTTTGATTAACTCTTTCTTGGTGGATTAAAAAAAAATAATAAATAAATCTGATATTGCTTTTTATATTTAAATTTTTTTTCTCACACAGCGTACAGCATAGGTCTCCTTCGGTATTGTGTTGAAGCTGCTGATTGGCCTTGGCAGTCACGTGACCACTGAGACCATTCTGCGACTTCAGCACAATGCCAGAAGAGACCAGACTAAGCGGGAGGCGCGGGACGACACCAGAGCAGCGGGGACAGGCGAGTATGCATTAGTTTTATTTTTTTTCACTGCCCCCATCTTACTTAAACTTTAAAAGGGTTCTCCATTTCTTTCCTGTGCAATTTAATGTTGAGACAGGTAAAGAGTTATTCCAGGTTTGCCTCCACCTCGCTATGTGTGTGATTATGTGCACGTGAATATATACTATACTAGGTGTAACTCAAGCACTGTATGTGTGGTTATGTATACAAATATACACTCACCGGCCACTTTATTAGGTACACCTGTCCAACTGCTCGTTAACACTTAATTTCTAATCAGCCAATCACATGGCGGCAACTCAGTGCATTTAGGCATGTAGACATGGTCAAGACAATCTCCTGCAGTTCAAACCGAGCATCAGTATGGGGGGGAAGAAAGGTGATTTGAGTGCCTTTGAACGTGGCATGGTTGTTGGTCCCAGAAGGGCTGGTCTGAGTATTTCAGAAACTGCTGATCTACTGGGATTTTCACGCACAACCATCTCTAGGGTTTACAGAGAATGGTCCGAAAAAGAAAAAACATCCAGTGAGCGGCAGTTCTGTGGGGGGCGGAAATGTGTTGTTGATGCCAGAGGTCAGAGGAGAATGGCCAGACTGGTTCCAGCTGATAGAAAGGCAACAGTGACTCAAATAGCCACCCGTTACACCAAGGTAGCCAGAAGAGCATCTCTGAACGCCGCACAGTACGTCCAACTTTGAGGCTACAGATGGGCTACAGCAGCAGAAGACCACACCGGGTGCCACTCCTTTCAGCTAAGAACAGGAAACTGAGGCTACAATTTGCACAAGCTCATCGAAATTGGACAATTGAAGATTGGAAAAACGTTGCCTGGTCTGATGAGTCTCGATTTCTGCTGCGACATTCGGATGGTAGGGTCAGAATTTGGCGTCAACAACATGAAAGCATGGATCCATCCTGCCTTGTATCGGTAACGGTTCAGGCTGGTGGTGGTGGTGTCATGGTGTGGGGAATATTTTCTTGGCACTCTTTGGGCCCCTTGGTACCAATTGAGCATCGTTGCAACGCCAAAGCCTACCTGAGTATTGTTGCTGACCATGTCCATCCCTTTATGAGCACAATGTACCCAACATCTGATGGCTACTTTCAGCAGGATAATGCAATGCCATGTCATAAAGCTGGAATCATCTCAGACTGGTTTCTTGAACATGACAATGAGTTCACTGTACTCCAATGGCCTCCACAGTCACCAGATCTCAATCCAATAGAGGAGCATCTTTGGGATGTGGTGGAACGGGAGATTCGCATCATGGATGTGCAGCCGACAAATCTGCGACTGCAACTGTGTGATGCCGCCATCATGTCAATATGGAGCAAAATCTCTGAGGAATGCTTCCAGCACCTTGTTGTATCTATGCCACGAAGAATGGAGGCAGTTCTGAAGGCAAAAGGGGGTCCAACCCGTTACTAGCATGGTGTACCTAATAAAGTGGCCGGTGAGTGTATATGTGTGACTATAGACTGACTGATGTGAGTGTGCGAGAACAAGATGACGTAGATAAATATAAGTAACATTGTATTACGGACAGCTCAGTGACATGTACAGGACATCCTGGCACGTGTTGTCTCTCACGGCAGGGTAGACAACCTGCACACACCAGATTTATCACCAACCCACTATTTATGGGACCACCTGGGATGTCACCGACCTACAAGTGCGCAGGATCTGTAACAGATGTGGTAAATGTGCCGCTCTTGGACAACCCTCCTATGGAGCAGTAGATTTAGGCTCGGGAATTGATGCTATAACGCGGTCACATTATAACCGTCTGAATGAGGCTTTACAAGGAGTTAAACAAATAAATTGCAGACAAGAAATGCAGATGGTATAAGGTTTATTTGATGCCCAATATGGGCTACGCTGGTATCTAATGACTTCCTAACTAAGACTATCAAAGCAGTCAAGAGAATGAGATGGTAGACAATATGGCGGACACAGGGAAGGCGGAGCAGAAAGTGCTGAGCTGGACTGGAAGATTCTGGCAGCACAGTCAAATGGCCAAGGCACTGTGTGTCATGATGAAGAGAGAAAAGGCTTCAGGATCCATCTCGAACAAGGTCTTCTAGAAGCTGGGAAAGTCGCTGCTTGTCCCGAGCCCTCTCATACAACTGAAGAAGCGAGCGTGCCCTCATGTGCGGGAGGTGAGGTCTTCTCAATAGGTATAAGCAGCAGTCTCTTCTGAGCTGGGAACTTTCATATAGCTCTGCAAAGCTGTAGACAAAGGGCAAACTCTCTAAACTTAACAGGAGGTCTCTTACTGAAGTTTCTAAGACATTCTGCAACTCAGGCAAGAGAAACCTGCCAGCGGCAGCCAATGTGTATGCTAGTGGAGAGTGGGCCAACTCTTCTCCTGACACAGTCCTCAGTCCCTGCAAGGTAGGACACAGGGATTCATGGGAGCAGCCATGGAGGTAGTGGAGCAGCGGTAGGAAGGCACAAGATGGCACCTCACGTACGTGGACCTCATGCTGCTGGGATTCAGCATAGCTACCTTGAAGCATAGCTCTGAACACGTCACATTTTCTAGAAACCAACTCTCTGTTACCCATTACACGGTCTCCTCCATCCAAAACAAATACCAGGTCTCCCTGGCCCTGAGACATCAGCTCCAGGTAGATGCACTTTGGGGAGGCTGAATAAGGGAGTATTCCAGGGACTGAGTAATCCTCAAGGGTTAATAAAGAGGAAAGACATTCTGAGGTATGGAAGAAATCATCTGGATCTGTAGACAGCATCAGCTTTTCCAAAACCAAGCGCAGAGCTCCACCAAACAGATGCTGCCGGAGAGGAAAGTGTGTCCTATAAAGAGGAGAGAGGTGGGTCAGTGGTTAGAAGATAAAATGACCTCGTGCACATGAGGCCGACACCAAAATACCAGAACTCAAGGCGTCCAAGAGAATTCTCACCACTGACATTACATGGCCACAACTGGAAAAACAAAAAGGCACCTTGGGAAAAAATAAAAATAGGGATATGAGACTTACTAAAAAATTCCCCCAAGTGATGTCACAGCGCCCTATGGCGGGTCTGTCTGCGCTCTGAAATTTTTATCGAATTATTTTAAGCATTTAATACAGTGTAATTCTGGTGTCTCGGCCCACGGCTACACCAAGCCTTTTTTATGCGGGCCGATGTGACGTTATTATCATTACCATGTTGGGAATGTCGGATGTTTTATCACTTTTTTTATTACATATATTTTTAAGAAGGCGAATCAGCAAAAAAAAAAAACCCCAAGTCAACCATTTTATTTTTTTTCCTGCTACAAAGTCTACTGTATGGGACAAATGTTATAATGTAATAGTTTGGGTGTTTTCAGAATTTGGGATGCCTCATGTATTTATGTTCACCTTTGTACATGATCTAGGGAAAGGTGATGGGTGATGGTTTAAACTTTTAGGTTTTTTGTTTAAAAATTGTTTTATTTTTGGCCCCACCCCCCACCCTGAGGACTTGAACATGTGATCTTCAGATTCATTGTGTAACTATGGCAGGGCAAAATACAAGGTCTTGTAAAGTTAGGGTAGGTTTGCACAAAGGAATCTGCCACAGATTCGGGGGCGCAATGTGCTGCAGATTCCTCCTGAATCCGCCTCCCACTGTTTTCAACAGGAGGCACAGATCTCAGCAGGGCACGGAAAAAAAAAAAAACCCCAAAACCCCCCAACTTCCTGCTTGATCTTGCAGCGGATTCCGCCCACGGGTTCACAGCTTAAGGCTCCCTCCTGATTAGCTCCATTCATCAAGGACTAATCAGAAGTGGGATGCCGCGACGGAGTGCTGAGGCATTGCATCGGCAACCCGTCGCAGATAGCCGCGCAAAAATGCCGGCGGCAGAAAATGAAGAGGAATTTCCTCTTCATTTTCCGCCATGTGAACTGACCCTTAAATTGGCACAAAATGTAAAAAGTTCTGAAAGCAGGAACATAGGGAGGGATAAAGTGTGTTATGTTTAATTGAAAATTTTTATATATAACGGAGGGAAAACAGGGAATCAAGGCACACAAAGGCATATAGGCCTCAGCAACCTGCACAAAGTGCCCAGTAACTAAAGGGAACATTTGCAAACCAGCATAAACAGGAGGCTGATAACAGAGAGCGGAAGGCCCAGGAGTATAGGGCAACAAAATCAGCATTAACAAGTAACTGGGGGGCAAATAAGGCAAAGGGGATAAAGGGTGTTAAATCATTAAAGGGTTACAATGCACATAAGGTGCCAAAGTTTTCTACTAGGAATATTTACTGAAGCCATAAAATCAAAATCTGTCATTAAAAAAAGGGGACAATTTCAAGAGGGATTTTGCAACATGACCAAATGAGCTGTACAGTAATGTCCCATACAAGGAGCGCCAAAGCACAGCCGCGCAAGTCGGGAGACTCGTTCTTGTCTGTGGTTCCAACTTCCTGACATAAAGATTGACAAGTTTTGATGTACGGTAACCACGGATGAAAACAGGTAGAGTGGACGCCAAAGCTGCACCAAACAGCCCATTTACATATGGATTAAAATAAGATTCTGTCAGTAGTAAGAGTGCAGTATGACCCGAAGGGTCTGGAGACTTCTTGTAGGTCTGTAACTGGTTGTTGTAGTCCCCATGGGCGCAGCGCACTCACTAGCTGTATACATGACATCACCCTACAACAGGTCACCCCCGTGGCTTTACCTGTAAATAAAGGGCAGGCATAGCGCACACTGCTGCCTCTCACTTAGTGACCCAGATACCAACATGTGGGTAATTACCCCAACACCAAAGGGCGACTCAGCCTGGATACGAAGATTACGGAGGAGTGCATGACCTGCAGGAAGAAAAAGGCAGCATTAAGATAAGCCAGTCTGACCAAGGAACATCACCAATATAAAGCTTATTCATGTTGTGCAAAGATAATGGGAAAGAAAAAAATTCTGTGCAGAAAACTTTTCTATAAAGTCACCTAAGAAAACTAAAATTAAGCCAAAGGAACAAATTAAGCCAAAGGTCCCAGCTTAAGCTACTTTTAGCCTATCCTATCTTGAGGTTAAAGGGGCTCTATCATTGGGAAAAGTCATTTTTAACTACCGTATTTTTCGGACTATAAGACGCAAATTTGGGGGGAAAAGAAGGGTGCGTCTTATAGGCCGAATGTGGCGCCTGGTATCCGCTGTAATAGAGAGGCGGAAGCCGGCAAGTGATAGACGCCATTACAGGTGCCGGGGCCTGCGACATCGCTGCGCTCCTCTGCCCTGCAATGAAGCCAGCAGCAGGAGGAGTGATGCTATTCTGCTCCTCCGTCCCCCCGCCGCTGGCTTCATTCGGGGCAGGACGGCGATGTCTCAGGCCCCGGCGTCTATCCCTCCCTGGCATCCGCCTCTCTAGTACAGCGGATGCCGGGTCAGTATCGGTGGCCCCTTCTCCCCCGGGGCCGGTCCCCACCGGCCCCGTACCTGTAAAGTTGCAGGCCGGCTCCTGCGCACCGATATCGCAGGAGCCGACCTGTTCGGGTGACAGCCGGGAGCCTAATGAGGCTCCCGGGCCTGTCACTGCTATATATTAGTATCGCGGCTGGTCTCTATGACCAGCCGTAATACTAATATACAGAATGTCCCATAGACGGCAATACAGTTGTATTGCCGTCTATGGGACTTGCAATCAAGTGACCGCAGGTTCAAGCCCCCAGGGGGGGAATAAAATAGTAAAAAAAAAAAAAAAAAAGCTTTAAAAATATATAATAAAAATATGAAATAAATAAAAATTCTAAATCACCTCCTGTCCCTAGAATATATATATAAAAGTAGAAAATCATATATCATAAACCACCGGGTTTTTTTTTCAATAAAAGGTGATCTAAGTAATAGATATTCCCCAAAATGGTATAACTAAAAAGTACAGCTGGCCCCGCAAAAAAAACACTCTATGCATCCCCGTACAGCTGCAGGGTCACCTGTCATTGTGGCCTTGCAGCTGTTGCAAAACTACAACTCCCATATATTAAATATTTTACCAGTTTTTGCTTCAAAATTTTTTTTTCCCTATTTTCCTCCTCTAAAACCTAGGTGCGTCTTATAGTCCGAAAAATACGGTAATCACATCCTTGCATAGACTTTAGAAAGTCTATTCCAAACTTACCTTTAGTATGTAGATTGCCTCAGTGGTCTCTGGATAAGTCCATTTTTATTCATATGCTAATTAGACTGGTGCACGATACATGGTGCACTCCTCTCCTGTTGTTTCCTATGCACAGGCTGATGATGATGATGACTCGGCTTCCTGTTTGCCTCACACACACAGGAGATAATAGGAGAGAGGAGGCTGCTGGGAACTTCCTGAGCTGGCTGGAAGCTCATTAGCATATGAATAAAGACGGGCTCATTCAGAAACCACTGAGGCAATTTACAGACTTAAGGTAAGTGTGGAATAGACTTTCTAAAGCCTGTGCAAGCATGTGATTAGATAAAAATGACTTTTCCCAGTGACAGAGCCCCTTTAAGTACCGATTGTTGGGCGGCTCCGTACAGCTGATCGGTCCAGAGTAGCCCAACTCACAAACCCCCTTAAGGATAGGCCATAAGTAGCTTAAGCTGGGGCAATCCCTTTAAGACATTTCTGATTGCAGGTTTTGTACGGAGCGTTGCTGGATTTTTCAGCTATTTTAAAAATTCTCACCAAGTTCTTTTGCCCTTTCTGGGTGACGGACCGTGTGCTCTGATGAAGACTCATCCAAGAGGAGTAGTCTGGATCTAAGAGTGCAAATACTTCCCGTCCTAATAAATGCTTCCAGGCAAGAGGGGTCACAGGTCAGACGCTGCAGAAGTCTGGCTGCACGATTTGAAGGTTGGGGATGACAAGTCACATAGGTTAACAGACCCTGTAATACTGGATAACAGACCAAACAGGAGCTTGGATCAGACAACTGAGAAAAGCGAGACAAGAGGAGAAGAACTGGAAACTCTGGACCCCAAACTTCACATGGTGGAGACTTTTGCCCTAATGGCCACTGTGAGCCCAGTATGTCTTGCATCGGGGACTGACATGATGTAAGAGAAAAAGGAAGGGAGCAGCGCTGGCGGCAGGTTGAAGACTCAGGGAGCCTCATCTCCGGTCCAGGGGGTTTACAAGCTTTCTCCGGAGAAGAAGGTAAAGTGCGGAGTACGCCAGACAATGATTTGTCACGAGACTCTCCGGCAGGGACATCTCGGTTTGCTCGCTCCAGGAACCAATCTGGTGGAAGATCATCCAAACTGCTAATGTAACCCTCTGACAGCAGCCAAGACCTAGAAGAAAGAGTTAAAAACATTCCACATGTAGAGCAGTGATACTAATAGATAGACATAGAGATGCCAGGACTAGGAAGGAACAGAACATACAACCTAGTGGTCTAGATTTCCTAATATTTAGACTGGACGGGCTCCAGCTCCATCAGGGACTAGTCACCTATCAGCTGGCTTACTTTCAGCTTAGGACACAATTTTGGAGCATTTCTGGTGCATATAAGCCACACCCCTATGTCTAGGTGCACAAAGAGGTGCCAATAGCTATTTGTAACCACAATAGTAAATCTGGGCCACAGCAAAAGAATCATAAAACAGACCTCAAGAGTGTCAGCCACGGCTTTCTGCGAGCTGGAATGGACCGAGCTATTGAACACAGGGCAGCAGACGTCCTCTTTAGGGTTAAAAAAGCAACAATGGAGAACAGACTCGCATGACAAGGACGGATATGGTGCAGCCATGTGACCTGTACCCCTTCTAACCCCAACCCTTTATGGGAGATTACTAGTGCTTGGCCTTAGGCCTCTAAAGACATTGGCATCCAGCACAGATCGTCAATGTTGGGGTCTCAGGTAGCTCAGCAATTTATGCCATGAAACATCTGAAGTCTCCCTAAAAGTCATGGTCCCCTCACGGTTACAGTGTGACTCCATTCACTAATATTAGGGAAGGAGTTACGTGGAGACTTTGGTCATGAGGCAGAAATCCCATCTAAAGTGGCTGTATACCCCCTAGCCTTATACATTACATACACTGCTAGTGCCCCCCTATTAGTACCATTATATGGCATTTACACTGTGCGGGGTCCCCTCACCATTAGTGGGTGATCCATCTGCATCTGTCAACTTTTTATTCAGTTGTTTTGACCCTATGATGGATCAGAACAACAGACTAAACAAAGCCAGTGTGAACGGGACTTTATTATGCAGTTTAACCACAATCCCCTTTGTCTCATTGATCAAATATTATGCAAAGGATATGACATGGTGTATACACACACAAAAGTTGGCCCTTACTTCAGACTCTCCTCTGATGTCCCTGTTAGTTCTTTCTTCTTTTTGGATTCAGAAGGGAAATCAAATGAAGCTGAGCCACGATCCTCGTCTCCATCCGCCGTCTCCCCGGCACAGTACAGCTCCCCCCGATCCTCAGCAATGCTTACCACTTCCTCTAACCTTTTAGCTAGCAGAGGTGCAAGGCCTCCAGAGCCAAGCAGAGTCAGGGCAGTAGTGTCATGGCAGTAGTGTAGAAATGCAGTTGTTATCTTGTGGTGGACAGAGCGATAGTGCGGGCTACGTAGTAGATCTAGAAGCAGCTCCAATCCTCCCAATTCCCTCACTCTACGGCGATTTAGTGCTTCCCGGCAGCACAGACATAGCGATCGCACGAGAGGAAGGCACCGTGTAGGGACCTCCCTTAACAACTTGACTTCAGCTATAAGAAGCTCGATAGCCCCAGCATTACCAAGCATGGGTCGCAAGGCTCCCTGATTACAAAGATTAGAAAGCGTTCCTAGGGCGGCTTGGTGCACAGTTGGTTTTACGTCTTCTCCACTGGTGAGTGCTACCAAGGTGGGGACAGCCAGGCTCAGCTGCTCTGCACAGTCTAGAGAACATCCTCGGCTTAGCTCACAGACGGCACGCACCGCGGCGCACACCAAATCAGGGTCTGCAGACGTAAGCAGTGCAATGCAAGGGGCCAGTCCCCCCTGTTCACAGATAGAAACTCTGTGTGTTGGCGCATCCCCCAGAATACGGAGAGCTCGCAGACAGCTCTGCAGACAGCCACCATCTTGGGAACTTTGTAAAATTTGCACCAAAGTAGAGACAGCACCTATGGAAAAACAGATGAGAAATGTGAACAACAAGACGCCCATCTGGAAGACTCCTCAAGAGAAAAGCCTGTGCTGCCTTAGAGCGTCTTCACACTGCGTCCTCTGAGCTACTAGTACTTGGATGGCTGTGCTATACAGTGACCAATAAGGGTTGGATATCACTATTCGCAATTCGGCTCTTCCTTTAAATGTAGACCAGATGTATAACAGAAAGAAAAAACGAGATGAAAATTCCCAACACTGACACGATGTCACAGGCTGTCATTGATACAGGAGAAAGAAGACCTATATACCCCCTCCCCCAAGCTTATACAGTACAGAGGAGTATTATTGCAGCTATATATTTCCTAAATGTTGTCAAGGCCGGGGCCCCACGTGGTGTAAATCCCACTTTAAAAATATGTGGCGTTTTACAGTCCCTTCTAGGGAATCCCATCAACACACTGCAGGAAAATACACGCAGTGCACACGCTGCAATTTCCAAAACTGTTGCAGTCTTGGAAATCTCTGCAAGTCAATCATACATACAGAAATGTCAGAAGTTTCCCATAGGTAAGTGCTGTGGGAAAAACCACAATGTGTTGCTGCGGCCTGTTACGTAAGAGCTAAAGGCCAAACACCAAAAACCACATCAACGGCGGTATCGGCACAGAGTCTGACATTATTGGTTTTTCATCTAAAAATCACCGACGTCCCTCATTCAACACAACATCATCAATTCAGACACAGCAGGAACTAAGGGGGACAAACCATGAAGAGCAACCCAGTCCATTATTCCTCCACTGCAGTCAATGCTTTGATCTCTAGACATCAGCCATACCGAGACTGCTCTAGTAGACTGTCAGATCCAGAGAACATGCACAACATTAGAATTGGGTGCAGCTGCTCCTCCATGATGAACATGCATAGTGAGCACAAGGTTTGTATTCAGCCATGTAACCAAGACCGGGCACCTCACATGTGCAACTGCTGAGCCATTGTAGCTCCAGTCCACAAGATATGTTCATTCATGAGACCAGGGCGGCTGCAGAAGGACAAGGAAGTCACAATGATGGCTTCTCATTACCTGTACAATGGCCTGAACTGACCAATGGAGGGAACACAGACTTCAAGCCATAAGGATACAGGTTTATGACAAACATAAAGCTCTGACATAGTCCTAGAACACAAAAAGCAAACTCAATGCCAGAGGATGTTCGTCACGGCCACTTACCTGACTGGTGGATGATGAAGTTATTTTGTGGGTCCAAAGCCAAGTTTCCCAGAGCACGGGAGACCCTGTTCCATATGGAATCAATACAAACAGACTGCAGGATGCAAACTGCAAGAAAACAACAGAGAACAGCGGAAATAAAGAAGGACACCGACATCATTCAGCATCACTGTGGTCAATCTTAAATGTGTGTGTGTGATAGATAGATAGATAGATAGATAGATAGGAGATAGATAGATAGATAGATAGATAGATAGGAGATAGATAGATAGATAGATAGGAGATAGATAGATAGATAGATAGATAGATAGATAGATAGATAGGAGATAGATAGATAGATAGATAGATAGATAGGAGATAGATAGATAGATAGATAGGAGATAGATAGATAGGAGATAGATAGATAGATAGATAGATAGATAGATAGATAGATAGATAGATAGATAGGAGATAGATAGGAGATAGATAGATAGATAGATAGATAGATAGATAGGAGATAGATAGATAGATAGATAGATAGATAGGAGAAAGATAGATAGATAGATAGATAGATAGATAGATAGATAGATAGGAGATAGATAGATAGATAGATAGATAGATAGATAGGAGATAGATAGATAGGAGATAGATAGATAGATAGATAGATAGATAGATAGATAGATAGGAGAAAGATAGATAGATAGATAGGAGAAAGATAGATAGATAGATAGGAGATAGATAGATAGGAGATAGATAGATAGATAGATAGATAGATAGATAGATAGATAGATAGATAGGAGATAGATAGATAGATAGATAGATAGATAGATAGATAGATAGGAGATAGATAGATAGATAGATAGATAGATAGGAGAAAGATAGATAGATAGATAGATAGATAGATAGATAGATAGATAGATAGGAGATAGATAGATAGATAGATAGATAGATAGATAGATAGATAGATAGGAGATAGATAGATAGGAGATAGATAGATAGATAGATAGATAGATAGATAGATAGATAGATAGGAGATAGATAGGAGATAGATAGATAGATAGATAGATAGATAGATAGATAGATAGATAGGAGATAGATAGATAGATAGATAGATAGATAGATAGGAGAAAGATAGATAGATAGATAGGAGAAAGATAGATAGATAGATAGGAGATAGATAGATAGGAGATAGATAGATAGATAGATAGATAGATAGATAGATAGATAGATAGATAGATAGGAGATAGATAGATAGATAGATAGATAGATAGATAGGAGATAGATAGATAGGAGATAGATAGATAGATAGATAGATAGGAGATAGATAGATAGATAGATAGATAGATAGATAGATAGATAGATAGATAGATAGATAGATAGATAGATAGGAGATAGATAGATAGGAGATAGATAGATAGATAGATAGATAGATAGATAGATAGGAGATAGATAGATAGATAGATAGATAGGAGATAGATTGATAGATAGATAGATAGATAGATAGATAGATAGATAGAATGCCCCATTGTGCCACTCCGCACCAGACATCAGCTTATTGCAATTCTCACTGTAGCACCGAGCACCAGCGCGGCCGGCACGGCTACTACAGCCACAATGCCATCAAAGATCCATCACGGACACCATAGCAGAATATGGCAATAGCCAGTCATACAACACACCCTGCCATTATACACACTAACCTGTATATACTACTCTAACACCCCAAAAATTTGGTAAAACAAGTGACAATAAGAAGTGTAAATGTAGATGCTGCACTCCTACCAAGATACAGGAATGATGTAGAGAGCGAGAACACGACCAAAACATGGGCCAAAAACCAAAACAGACTTTACCTCCTCATCTCATCTCCCAGCGACTTCTGCTGATGAAAAGTTTAGCTGTAACCCAGAGAGGGCGCGGTCAGCCCCGCCGCAGCATTATTAACCCCTGATCACACAGAGTACTTCTCATTTCCCCGGGTCTCCATGTAAGGCTCCTCAGCCGCCCGTCACCCCCTCCCCACAATGTAGTCGGGCACCTGTTAGCCAGAACAGACTGTCACAAACTGGATGCAACTGAAACTGGGAATTTACTGCTATTGGCTCAGATACGACATATATACAAGTAAATAAGAACGCACAATGGTGCAAAGTGCGGCTCCATCTCCTACTATAGAGAAAGACCAAGGAGACAAAACAGGCAGAGGCGCATCAGCTCCAAATACACTGTGCAGGGGTGACAGAGGCGTTGGGATGCAATACTGGCCGATCCTGGTGCCGCAGGCAGAATAACTGCATCACTGCACAGACCCAGCGCAGCCATGTACTGCCCTCCATCCACAGGAGCAGAGAGAACATATAACCCAGCGCAGCCATGTACTGCCCTCCATCCACAGGAGCAGAGAGAACATATAACCCAGCGTAGCCATGTACTGCCCTCCATCCACAGGAGCAGAGAGAACATATAACCCAGCGCAGCCGTGTACTGCCCTCCATCCACAGGAGCAGAGAGAACATATAACCCAGCGCAGCCGTGTACTGCCCTCCATCCACAGGAGCAGAGAGAACATATAACCCAGCGTAGCCGTGTACTGCCCTCCATCCACAGGAGCAGAGAGAACATATAACCCAGCGCAGCCGTGTACTGCCCTCCATCCACAGGAGCAGAGAGAACATATAACCCAGCGTAGCCGTGTACTGCCCTCCATCCACAGGAGCAGAGAGAACATATAACCCAGCGTAGCCGTGTACTGCCCTCCATCCACAGGAGCAGAGAGAACATATAACCCAGCGTAGCCGTGTACTGCCCTCCATCCACAGGAGCAGAGAGAACATATAACCCAGCGCAGCCGTGTACTGCCCTCCATCCACAGGAGCAGAGAGAACATATAACCCAGCGCAGCCGTGTACTGCCCTCCATCCACAGGAGCAGAGAGAACATATAACCCAGCGTAGCCGTGTACTGCCCTCCATCCACAGGAGCAGAGAGAACATATAACCCAGCGTAGCCGTGTACTGCCCTCCAGCCACAGGAGCAGAGAGAACATATAACCCAGCGTAGCCGTGTACTGCCCTCCATCCACAGGAGCAGAGAGAACATATAACCCAGCGCAGCCGTGTACTGCCCTCCATCCACAGGAGCAGAGAGAACATATAACCCAGCGTAGCCGTGTACTGCCCTCCATCCACAGGAGCAGAGAGAACATATAACCCAGCGCAGCCGTGTACTGCCCTCCATCCACAGGAGCAGAGAGAACATATAACCCAGCGTAGCCGTGTACTGCCCTCCATCCACAGGAGCAGAGAGAACATATAACCCAGCGCAGCCGTGTACTGCCCTCCATCCACAGGAGCAGAGAGAACATATAACCCAGCGCAGCCGTGTACTGCCCTCCATCCACAGGAGCAGAGAGAACATATAACCCAGCGCAGCCGTGTACTGCCCTCCATCCACAGGAGCAGAGAGAACATATAACCCAGCGTAGCCGTGTACTGCCCTCCAGCCACAGGAGCAGAGAGAACATATAACCCAGCGCAGCCGTGTACTGCCCTCCATCCACAGGAGCAGAGAGAACATATAACCCAGCGTAGCCGTGTACTGCCCTCCATCCACAGGAGCAGAGAGAACATATAACCCAGCGCAGCCGTGTACTGCCCTCCAGCCACAGGAGCAGAGAGAACATATAACCCAGCGTAGCCGTGTACTGCCCTCCATCCACAGGAGCAGAGAGAACATATAACCCAGCGCAGCCGTGTACTGCCCTCCATCCACAGGAGCAGAGAGAACATATAACCCAGCGCAGCCGTGTACTGCCCTCCATCCACAGGAGCAGAGAGAACATATAACCCAGCGCAGCCGTGTACTGCCCTCCATCCACAGGAGCAGAGAGAACATATAACCCAGCGTAGCCGTGTACTGCCCTCCATCCACAGGAGCAGAGAGAACATATAACCCAGCGCAGCCGTGTACTGCCCTCCATCCACAGGAGCAGAGAGAACATATAACCCAGCGCAGCCGTGTACTGCCCTCCATCCACAGGAGCAGAGAGAACATATAACCCAGCGCAGCCGTGTACTGCCCTCCAGCCACAGGAGCAGAGAGAACATATAACCCAGCGTAGCCGTGTACTGCCCTCCATCCACAGGAGCAGAGAGAACATATAACCCAGCGCAGCCGTGTACTGCCCTCCATCCACAGGAGCAGAGAGAACATATAACCCAGCGCAGCCGTGTACTGCCCTCCATCCACAGGAGCAGAGAGAACATATAACCCAGCGCAGCCGTGTACTGCCCTCCATCCACAGGAGCAGAGAGAACATATAACCCAGCGCAGCCGTGTACTGCCCTCCATCCACAGGAGCAGAGAGAACATATAACCCAGCGCAGCCGTGTACTGCCCTCCATCCACAGGAGCAGAGAGAACATATAACCCAGCGTAGCCGTGTACTGCCCTCCATCCACAGGAGCAGAGAGAACATATAACCCAGCGCAGCCGTGTACTGCCCTCCATCCACAGGAGCAGAGAGAACATATAACCCAGCGCAGCCGTGTACTGCCCTCCATCCACAGGAGCAGAGAGAACATATAACCCAGCGCAGCCGTGTACTGCCCTCCATCCACAGGAGCAGAGAGAACATATAACCCAGCGCAGCCGTGTACTGCCCTCCATCCACAGGAGCAGAGAGAACATATAACCCAGCGCAGCCGTGTACTGCCCTCCATCCACAGGAGCAGAGAGAACATATAACCCAGCGTAGCCGTGTACTGCCCTCCATCCACAGGAGCAGAGAGAACATATAACCCAGCGCAGCCGTGTACTGCCCTCCATCCACAGGAGCAGAGAGAACATATAACCCAGCGCAGCCGTGTACTGCCCTCCATCCACAGGAGCAGAGAGAACATATAACCCAGCGCAGCCGTGTACTGCCCTCCATCCACAGGAGCAGAGAGAACATATAACCCAGCGCAGCCGTGTACTGCCCTCCATCCACAGGAGCAGAGAGAACATATAACCCTAACCATCCTATAATACACCGCTATACTCAGCCCTAATCCAAACATTAGTATAAGAAAGTGTCAGGGAGAAGAGGAACGCTCCAGCCCAAAAATGACTAGACAAGGAGAAGTCACACACCGGAACACGGAGGAAGCGAACAAAGAGGCAGAAGACGCCGGTAATGTGCTGGAGAGTAAAACCTTTATTAATGACCCGGCAGAATCCTAAATAAAAATAATACAAAATGGCAAAAAATGCCTAAAAAAACAAAACAAAAACAGGGAGCGGTAGCCAAAAGAGGCAAGGTGTCCCCTATTCACTGCCTGGGCAGGGGTCAGCAACCCCCGACACACATGCCAAGAGTGGCACGCCAGATGTATTTCCCTGGCACAGCAGATTGTGTAAATTCCAGCAAGGGTTAATTCTACTGACAATGACCAGACAGGGAATAAGAGACCTGAAGAGAATGTCCGAACCAATCCCTGAGGCAGGGACACGACTCAATGGAGTTCACCCTTGCCGGATTTTACTGGCTTCCCTCGCCCAGTCTGTATACAGCTACAGCATTCTGTACAGTATGGAGGGAGCGGCAAGAGTCTTGGTAAAGAAGGTGATCTGAACTCCTGCTTTGTGTAAAGCCGAGACCCCCTTCTTTCCTTACATAGGACTGCTGCAGCCTGCACCGGTAAGGGGTAAGGGGGGTGTACAAGTCCTATGTAGGAGAAGGAGGGGGGATGCACAAAAAAGCGCAGCATGGCGCAATACTTGTTCATTTTTTTTTCCCAACCAATAACAGATGCTTCTAATAGGATCCAGCACTAGGCCGGCTTCACGGGGCTGACACTGGTGTCTTACGGCCTAAAGTCCCATGATATAACTTCCATGTAGGGCACACTGTGCAAGTAATGTCGCCTACATCTGGCCTAGCGTATGACGGGCCACAGTTTGGGATCTAGTATTATATGGCACTCCATGGTGAGGTGCAGATAGTCCAGTAGTAACGGGTAGATGGGTAACAATATTTACCCCAAGGAAAAGGGTCCTTATGATGCCGATATGTGCGGCGGTCCCAATACAGCGGGGGATTTACCAGCAGCCTGGGGTCAGGGAGTGGGGCAGGTGCATTATTATTGTAGTACGTCCTATACACAATGGCGGTGTGTTTTCTGCTCTACATTTCTCAATCTGCCTCATGTCACAGACAATCTTAGGGAGCGTTCACACTACCGTCAGTGTCCGTTCAAAATCTGGCACGGACATTAGGAGCGGACACTGGCTGTGTCCGTGACACTTGTCATTCATTTAATTGGCGATCGGGTGCGTTCTTTTGCACTCCGTGCCTGTCCTTCACTGTCCGCTTGTAAAGATGTCCGATTTTTCAAGCGGACAGAAGAACCTACATGTCGAGTTTTTCTGTCCGCTTGAAAAGTCAGACATCTTTACAAGTGGACAGTGAAGGAAGGACACGGAGTGCAAAAGAACGCACCCGATCGCCATTTAAATGAATGACAAGTGTCACGGACACAGCCAGTGTCCGCTCCTAATATCCGGGCCAGATTTTGAGCGGACACTTCCTGTCGGACACTGACGGTAGTGTGAACGCCCCCTTAGGGTTAGTCACAAGGTCTATAATATACAACAGATTTTCAGTGGCTTGGACCACCCCAATAATTTGTTACTAGAGATGAGCGAGTACTGTGGGGATCAGCCGATCCGAACAGCACGCTCCATAGAAATGAATGGACGTAGCCGGCACGCGGGGGGTTAAGCGGAAGTAGCAGGTGCATCCATTCATTTCTATGGAGCGTGCTGTTCGGATCGGCTGATCCCCACAGTACTCGCTCATCTCTAATTGTTACCCATCCCCCCATTACTACTGCACCCCACCATTAAAGGAGCCGTGCACAATGACATGTCATACAGTACCTTATAATACAGAGGTGCACCTTAGGGGGCGCTCTGCCTCGGGCTAGGTCTCACAGCATATTACCGCCATCTTTTGCCTCAGTCTTTGCTTCCATCTGTGTTGAGGTTACCATTTTAGTGGTGTACACTACAGGGGTCCTAAAGGGATTCTAAACTTTTATCACCACATTACAGTTTTGTGGAATCCTCAGAACCCCGTGGGTGTAACCCCCTGCCCGACCATCAGTAACATGGACGCCATGGCAGTCACATGAAGGGAAAGACGTGCCAGAGGTGGCGGCCATCATCCTTGTCAGACACCTATCACCACTTACAGTACCTCAAAAAATCTACAAAATGGCAGCCCATAGATCGTGAGGACATCAGAACCAAATGGCGGACGGACAAGATCAACAGAACTTACCCAAGGCCGGAATCCCACCGAGACGTCGCACCTGAAAGACACAACAAAGATTGGAAGACGACGACGCTGCGGACCTGAGATACAACCGTCCACTGACCAGGTCTGCACCGAGCGGACAACAGGGATATACTCCCCCCCCCCCATATAATCACCTGACTGTATGAGGATATAACCCCCCCATATAATCACCTGACTGTATGAGGATATAACCCCACCATATAATCACCTGACTGTATGAGGATATAACCCCCCCCCATGTAATCACCTGACTGTATGAGGATATAACCCCCCCATATAATCACCTGACTGTATGAGGATATAACCCCCCCATATAATCACCTGACTGTATGAGGATATAACCCCACCATATAATCACCTGACTGTATGAGGATATAACCCCCCCCCCATGTAATCACCTGACTGTATGAGGATATAACCCCCCCCCCATGTAATCACCTGACTGTATGAGGATATAACCCCCCCCATATATAATCACCTGACTGTATGAGGATATAACCCCCCCCATATAATCACCTGACTGTATGAGGATATAACCCCCCCCATATAATCACCTGACTGTATGAGGATATAACCCCCCCCATATAATCACCTGACTGTATGAGGATATAACCCCCCCATATAATCACCTGACTGTATGAGGATATAACCCCCCCATATAATCACCTGACTGTATGAGGATATAACCCCCCCATATAATCACCTGACTGTATGAGGATATAACCCCCCCCCATGTAATCACCTGACTGTATGAGGATATAACCCCACCATATAATCACCTGACTGTATGAGGATATAACCCCCCCCATGTAATCACCTGACTGTATGAGGATATAACCCCCCCATATAATCACCTGACTGTATGAGGATATAACCCCCCCATATAATCACCTGACTGTATGAGGATATAACCCCACCATATAATCACCTGACTGTATGAGGATATAACCCCCCCCCCATGTAATCACCTGACTGTATGAGGATATAACCCCCCCCCCCATGTAATCACCTGACTGTATGAGGATATAACCCCCCCCATATATAATCACCTGACTGTATGAGGATATAACCCCCCCCATATAATCACCTGACTGTATGAGGATATAACCCCCCCCATATAATCACCTGACTGTATGAGGATATAACCCCACCATATAATCACCTGACTGTATGAGGATATAACCCCCCCATATAATCACCTGACTGTATGAGGATATAACCCCCCCCATATAATCACCTGACTGTATGAGGATATAACCCCCCCCCCATGTAATCACCTGACTGTATGAGGATATAACCCCCCCATATAATCACCTGACTGTATGAGGATATAACCCCACCATATAATCACCTGACTGTATGAGGATATAACCCCCCCCCCATGTAATCACCTGACTGTATGAGGATATAACCCCCCCCATGTAATCACCTGACTGTATGAGGATATAACCCCCCCATATAATCACCTGACTGTATGAGGATATAACCCCCCCATGTAATCACCTGACTGTATGAGGATATAACCCCCCCCATGTAATCACCTGACTGTATGAGGATATAACCCCCCCCATATATAATCACCTGACTGTATGAGGATATAACCCCCCCCATATAATCACCTGACTGTATGAGGATATAACCCCCCCCATATAATCACCTGACTGTATGAGGATATAACCCCCCCCATATAATCACCTGACTGTATGAGGATATAACCCCCCCCCCATGTAATCACCTGACTGTATGAGGATATAACCCCCCCATATAATCACCTGACTGTATGAGGATATAACCCCCCCATATAATCACCTGACTGTATGAGGATATAACCCCCCCATGTAATCACCTGACTGTATGAGGATATAACCCCCCCATGTAATCACCTGACTGTATGAGGATATAACCCCCCCCATATATAATCACCTGACTGTATGAGGATATAACCCCCCCCATATAATCACCTGACTGTATGAGGATATAACCCCCCCATATAATCACCTGACTGTATGAGGATATAACCCCCCCCATATAATCACCTGACTGTATGAGGATATAACCCCCCATGTAATCACCTGACTGTATGAGGATATAACCCCCCCATGTAATCACCTGACTGTATGAGGATATAACCCCCCCATATAATCACCTGACTGTATGAGGATATAACCCCCCCCCCCCATATATAATCACCTGACTGTATGAGGATATAACCCCCCCCCCCATATAATCACCTGACTGTATGAGGATATAACCCCCCCCATATAATCACCTGACTGTATGAGGATATAACCCCCCCCCATATAATCACCTGACTGTATGAGGATATAACCCCCCCCCATATATAATCACCTGACTGTATGAGGATATAACCCCCCCCATGTAATCACCTGACTGTATGAGGATATAACCCCCCCATATAATCACCTGACTGTATGAGGATATAACCCCCCCCCCATATAATCACCTGACTGTATGAGGATATAACCCCCCCCCCATATAATCACCTGACTGTATGAGGATATAACCCCGCCCCATATAATCACCTGACTGTATGAGGATATAACCCCCCCCCATATATAATCACCTGACTGTATGAGGATATAACCCCCCCCCCATATAATCACCTGACTGTATGAGGATATAACCCCCCCCATATATAATCACCTGACTGTATGAGGATATAACCCCCCCCCATGTAATCACCTGACTGTATGAGGATATAACCCCCCCATATAATCACCTGACTGTATGAGGATATAACCCCCCCATATAATCACCTGACTGTATGAGGATATAACCCCCCCCCCATATAATCACCTGACTGTATGAGGATATAACCCCCCCCATATAATCACCTGACTGTATGAGGATATAACCCCCCCCATATAATCACCTGACTGTATGAGGATATAACCCCCCCCCCATGTAATCACCTGACTGTATGAGGATATAACCCCCCCATATAATCACCTGACTGTATGAGGATATAACCCCCCCCCCATGTAATCACCTGACTGTATGAGGATATAACCCCCCCATATAATCACCTGACTGTATGAGGATATAACCCCCCCATATAATCACCTGACTGTATGAGGATATAACCCCCCCCCATATAATCACCTGACTGTATGAGGATATAACCCCCCCATATAATCACCTGACTGTATGAGGATATAACCCCCCCATATAATCACCTGACTGTATGAGGATATAACCCCCCCCCCCATATAATCACCTGACTGTATGAGGATATAACCCCCCCCATATAATCACCTGACTGTATGAGGATATAACCCCGCCCCCCCATATAATCACCTGACTGTATGAGGATATAACCCCCCCATATAATCACCTGACTGTATGAGGATATAACCCCGCCCCACCCTAGATTCTCAATATCACAGCCAATGGACAGGAGTGGGCGTGTCTCACCTGGGCGCGGCTCCCCGCCTCCGTGCAGCTATTGGCCAGCAGACTCAGCGCTAGTTCCAGATTCCGCCTCGAGGTCCCGAGAGTCGCAGCCCGCGCGGGATCCGTGAAGAGCCCGAGCAGAAGAGCCAGCCCGCCCCGCTTCCGGAAGAGCTCGGCACCCCCGGCCCGGGACACATGGCGGCTCCGCAGCTCACTGAGCACCTTCCCGAGACCTGCTGGGTCCTCCACCGCTGCCGACAGCCGAGCTAGACAGGAGCCGAGAGACGAGCCGGACATCAGTGCAGAGACCGGAACCGAGCCCAAGAAGGAGAGTGCGCAGGCGCCACAGCTGCCATCACCGCCAAGCATGCCGGGACTTGTAGTCTCTGAGAAGCGGAAATGCCGACATCTCTGTGACGTGGTCGAACGTGAAGGGGGTGAAGGGAGATTCTCTGGTCTGCTAAGGCGGTCCGAGAAGGGTTAATGGTGTGTGAGAGGACACCCCCATATTTGTAGTGGTATGGTCGGATAAATAGAGATTGGTGACTTAGTGGAACCCCCATACCATACCTCTAGTGGTATGGTCTGGTATATAGAGACTGGTGTCTTAATCCCCGTACCGCTAGTGGTATGGTCCAGTAAATAGAGACTGGTGTCTTAGAGGACCCCCCGTATCTGTAGTGGTATGGATGGTCCATTAAATAGAGACTGGTGTCTTAGAGAACCCCCCGTACCTGTAGAGGTATGGTCCAGTAAATAGGGACTGGTGTCTTAGAGGACCCCCGTACCTCTAGTGGTATGGTCCAGTAAATAGGGACTGGTGTCTTAGAGGACCCACCGTACATGTAGTAGTATGGTCCAGTAAATAGGGACTGGTGTCTTAGAGGACCCACCGTACCTGTAGTAGTATGGTCCAGTAAATAGGGACTGGTGTCTTAGAGGACCCACCGTACCTCTAGTGGTATGGTCTGGTATATAGAGACTGGTGTCTTAGAGGACCCACCGTACCTGTAGTAGTATGGTCCAGTAAATAGGGACTGGTGTCTTAGAGGACCCCCGTACCTCTAGTGGTATGGTCCAGTAAATAGGGACTGGTGTCTTAGAGGACCCACCGTACCTCTAGTGGTATGGTCTGGTATATAGAGACTGGTGTCTTAGAGGACCCACCGTACATGTAGTAGTATGGTCCAGTAAATAGGGACTGGTGTCTTAGAGGACCCCCTTACCTCTAGTGGTATGGTCCAGTAAATAGGGACTGGTGTCTTAGAGGACCCACCGTACCTCTAGTGGTATGGTCTGGTATATAGAGACTGGTGTCTTAGAGGACCCACCGTACATGTAGTAGTATGGTCCAGTAAATAGGGACTGGTGTCTTAGAGGACCCCCCGTATCTGTAGTGGTATGGATGGTCCATTAAATAGAGACTGGTGTCTTAGAGGACCCACCGTACCTGTAGTAGTATGGTCCAGTAAATAGGGACTGGTGTCTTAGAGGACCCACCGTACATGTAGTAGTATGGTCCAGTAAATAGGGACTGGTGTCTTAGAGGACCCACCGTACATGTAGTAGTATGGTCCAGTAAATAGGGACTGGTGTCTTAGAGGACCCCCCGTATCTGTAGTGGTATGGATGGTCCAGTAAATAGAGACTGGTGTCTTAGAGGACCCACCGTACCTGTAGTAGTATGGTCCAGTAAATAGGGACTGGTGTCTTAGAGGACCCACCGTACCTGTAGTAGTATGGTCCAGTAAATAGGGACTGGTGTCTTAGAGGACCCACCGTACCTGTAGTAGTATGGTCCAGTAAATAGGGACTGGTGTCTCAGAGGACCCACCGTACCTGTAGTAGTATGGTCCAGTAAATAGGGACTGGTGTCTTAGAGGACCCACCGTACCTGTAGTAGTATGGTCCAGTAAATAGGGACTGGTGTCTTAGAGGACCCCCGTACCTCTAGTGGTATGGTCTGGTATATAGATACTGGTGTCTTAGAGGACCCACCGTACCTGTAGTAGTATGGTCCAGTAAATAGGGACTGGTGTCTTAGAGGACCCACCGTACCTGTAGTAGTATGGTCCAGTAAATAGGGACTGGTGTCTTAGAGGACCCACCGTACCTGTAGTAGTATGGTCCAGTAAATAGGGACTGGTGTCTTAGAGGACCCCCGTACCTCTAGTGGTATGGTCTGGTATATAGAGACTGGTGTCTTAGAGGACCCACCGTACATGTAGTAGTATGGTCCGGTATATAGAGACTGGTGTCTTAGAGGACCCACCGTACCTGTAGTAGTATGGTCCAGTAAATAGGGACTGGTGTCTTAGAGAACCCCCGTACCTGTAGTAGTATGGTCCAGTATATAGAGACTGGTGTCTTAGAGAACCCCCGTACCTGTAGTAGTATGGTCCAGTATATAGAGACTGGTGTCTTAGAGAACCCCCGTACCTGTAGTAGTATGGTCCAGTATATAGAGACTGGTGTCTTAGAGGACCCACCGTACCTGTAGTAGTATGGTCCAGTAAATAGGGACTGGTGTCTTAGAGAACCCCCGTACCTGTAGTAGTATGGTCCAGTATATAGAGACTGGTGTCTTAGAGAACCCCCGTACCTGTAGTAGTATGGTCCAGTATATAGAGACTGGGGAGTGAACAATGAGAGTGTTGCGGTGTTTTTTGTAGCTGCGGTGGCACTTTCTTATGGGTTTTGATTCTTCTGTTTTCTGCAAATCAGTTTAAAATGTGACAATCGGAACCCGTTACAAAAATCCCAAACTTTGAAAAATAAAGACTTTTCTTTGACTTCATATTAAGACCACGTCAGGACTTTTATACTTCGGTGAGCAGAACTTGTAAGACGTCTTATGTTGTTTGTCAAGCAGGTTATTAATCCTACTAATGTTATAAATGTGATAATTTGGATGTTTTTTCCTCTTTCACGCAAAAACAGCTGAACAGATTTGGATGGGATTTGTCCTATAGATACTCTGTAACCTGGAGTAACACATCGGCTACTTTTTATCCCAGTAAATGAGATGGCTTCACTACTGTTATGAATTTATGTTCACATACTATATTAGGGTTAGTTCACATGGGGAGCGTAATGGCGGATTTTGGCACTGAGAGTGACGTGGGGAGCCGCATCACCATGACTGTCGCGGCGTCCCCCTCTGGAGTAGGCTTAAACGAATGGGTGGACCCCGGAGGGTGCTGCCGCGAGGCGGACACCGTGGCTCAACGAGCCGCGGATTCCACCTAAAGAAAGGGCAGCTTGGGTTCCTAGGACTATATATATCTATAATACATAGTGTATGACACTGTCGGGGCTCCTAGGACTATATATATCTATAATACATAGTGTATGACACAGTCAGGGTTCCTAGGACTATATATATCTATACTACATAGTGTATGACACTGTCAGGGCTCCTAGGACTATATATATCTATAATACATAGTGTATGACACTGTCGGGGCTCCTAGGACTATATATATCTATAATACATAGTGTATGACACTGTCAGGGCTCCTAGGACTATATATATCTATAATACATAGTGTATGACACTGTCAGGGCTCCTAGGACTATATATATCTATAATACATAGTGTATGACACTGTCGGGGCTCCTAGGACTATATATATCTATAATCCTTCTCTATGGCAGTGAGGTTTGGGGCCCAGCCACCTACCCAGACCAGTCAAAGTGGGATTCCAGCCCAACAGAGAACTTCCACCTGGAGTTCTGCAAATACCTGCTCCATGTCCATCGCAACACCACCAACATGGCCTGCAGGGCAGAGCTAGGCAGACTCCCCCTATGGCTCACCATACAGAAGAGGGCGCTAGCTTTCCAGGCACACATCCAGGGGAGCGACTCCTACCACCACCAAGCATGGCTAAGCCACCTGAGCAAACCAGACACCCCCCAACCAAACAGCAGCCAACCACCAAACCAAAAACACCAACAGATGATAACCAAGGCCGAAATAAAGGCGACCACAGAGGCAAACAGAGAGCGGTACATTGAAGAATGGAGAAACGAAATAAATAACTCCAAGAAACTCACCAATGTGTACCAATCCCTACAAAGGGACTACACCATGGCCACCTACCTGGAGAGAATACGCCACCCCAAGCACAGACAGACCCTGAGCCGATACAGACTGAGCGCCCACAACCTAGAGATAGAGACGGGGCGATACAGGCAGACGTACAAGCCACGGGAGAAGAGACTGTGCCAGCACTGTGACCAGGGGGCCCTAGAAGACCAGACCCACTTCCTACTACACTGCACCAAATACTCAGCTGTGAGGGCCGGCTACTACCAAAGACTCTCTGCCCACATCCCAGACTGAGAGAAGAGGAAACTCTACATCCTACTGGGAGAAGAAGAGGCCACTGTGGAGATCGCTGCCCAATACGTGTCCAGCTGTCACCAAACCAGAGGAAGATGAGACTCCACGGACTGTTATATTTATCCCAAAACACCCGCCCCACCCCACCTCCCCATATAGCAGTCACCAACGAAGAGGAAGATGAGACTCCATGGACTGTTATACCCCAAACCACCCACCCCCACCACTCACCCACCCGAGTCCAACTCCCCGCCCCCCCCCCCCCCCCCCGAGTCCAACCCCCCCCCCCCACACACTTTACTAGCTTTGGCAATGCCAAATATCTATTCGGACGTGCCAATAAAGCTTATTTGATTTGATTTGAATACATAGTGTATGACACTGTCAGGACTCCTAGGACTATATATATCTATAATACATAGTGTATGACGCTGTCAGGGCTCCTAGGACTATATATATATCTATAATACATAGTGTATGACACAGTCAGGGCTCCTAGGACTATATATATCTATAATACATAGTGTATGACGCTGTCAGGGCTCCTAGGACTATATATATCTATAATACATAGTGTATGACACAGTCAGGGCTCCTAGGACTATATATATCTATAATACATAGTGTATGACACTGTCAGGACTCCTAGGACTATATATATCTATAATACATAGTGTATGACACTGTCAGGGCTCCTAGGACTATATATATCTATAATACATAGTGTATGACACTGTCAGGGCTCCTAGGACTATATATATCTATAATACATAGTGTATGACACTGTCAGGGCTCCTAGGACTATATATATCTATAATACATAGTGCATACCTCCCAACTTTTGAAGAACCGAAAGAGGGAGAAAATGTGCAATTTAGCCCCGCCCACTTTTGTGTTGACTTTGTCCATTCTCATTTATTTATGTGCCCGCACACAGTATAATCCTCCTACAGTCACCCGTAAATTATATGTCCCCCCTCCATCTCTGCCCCCAGTTTCATGTCCCCTCCATCTCTGCCTCTAGATTCATGTCCCCTCCATCTCTGCCCCCAGATTCATGTCCCCCCATTTCTGCCCACAGTTTCATGTCCCTCCATCTCTACCCCCAGATTCATGTCCCCTCCATCTCTGCCCCCCAGATTCATGTCCCCACATCTCTGCCCCCAGATTCATGTCCCCACATCTCTGCCCCCAGATTCATGTCCTCTCCATCTCTGCCCCCAGATTCTTGTCCCCTCCATCTCTTCCCCCAGATTCTTGTCCCCTCCATCTCTTCCCCCAGATTCATGTCCCCCTTACATCTCTGCCCCCAGATTCATGTCCCCCCATTTCTGCCCACAGTTTCATGTCCCTCCATCTCTACCCCCAGATTCATGTCCCCTCCATCTCTGCCTCCAGATTCATGTCCTCTCCAACTCTGCCCCCAGATTCATGTCCCCACATCTCTGCCCAGATTCATGTCCCCCCTTCATCTCTGCCCTCAGATTCATGTCTCCACATCTCTGCCCCCAGATTCATGTCCTCTCCATCTCTGCCCTCAGATTCATGTCCCCCCATCTCTGTCCCCAGATTCATGTCCCCTCCATCTCTGCCCCCAGATTTATGTCCCCACATCTCTGCCCCCAGATTCATGTCCCCACATCTCTGCCCCCAGATTCATGTTCCCCCATCTCTGCCCCAAGATTCATGTTCCCCCTTCATCTCTGCCCCCAGATTCATGTCCCCTCCATCTCTGCCCCCAGATTCATGTCCCCTCCATCTCTGCCCTCAGATTCATGTCTCCACATCTCTGCCCCCAGATTCATGTCCTCTCCATCTCTGCCCTCAGATTCATGTCCCCCCATCTCTGTCCCCAGATTCATGTCCCCTCCATCTCTGCCCCCAGATTCATGTCTCCACATCTCTGCCCCCAGATTCATGTCCTCTCCATCTCTGCCCCCAGATTCATGGCAGCCGCCATGTTCAGGCAAGTGTCCTCGCGCGCTGGCCACGCCCACATTTTGGCGCTAACCTATGGGGCCGCTGTGCTGTCTCCCTATCCCGCCCCTGCACCGCCATGCACCAATCGGAGCTACGTGTCACTACCTGCGCTGACCTCAGGGCCGACAGTGGAGCCGGAGCCAACTTTTGAGGGTCGCGGTGGCGATTTGGGGTGAGTGAGACACGTTTAAAGTAGCCTATGTATCCTTCGTGGCCAATATGTAGATGTCCTCACATCTCTGCCCCCAGATTCATGTCCCCTCCATCTCTTCCTCCAGATTCATGTCCCCTCCATCTCTGCCCCCAGATTCATGTCCCCACATCTCTGCCCCCAGATTCATGTCCTCTCCATCTCTACCCCCAGATTCATGTCCCTCCATCTCTGCCCCCAGATTCATGTCCTCTCCATCTCTACCCCCAGATTCATGTCCCCTCCATCTCTGCCCCCAGATTCATGTCCCCTCCATCTCTGCCCCCAGATTCATGTCCCTTCCATCTCTGCCCCCAGATTCATGTCCCCTCCATCTCTGCCCCCAGATTCATGTCCCCACATCTCTGCCCCCAGATTCATGTCCTCTCCATCTCTACCCCCAGATTCATGTCCCTCCATCTCTGCCCCCAGATTCATGTCCCCTCCATCTCTCCCCCCAGATTCATGTCCCCTCCATCTCTGCCCCCAGATTCATGTCCCTCCATCTCTGCCCCCAGATTCATGTCCTCTCCATCTCTACCCCCAGATTCATGTCCCCCCATCTCTGCCTCCAGAGTCATGTCTCCACATCTCTGCCCCCAGATTCATGTCCCTCCATCTCTGCCCCCAGATTCGTCTCCACATCACTGCCCCCAGATTCATGTCCCCACATTTCTGCCCCCAGTGTCATGCCGTCCCCTCCTTCATCTGCCCCGTTTCACGTTCCACCTCAGTGTACACAATACACTTACCTTCTCCTCGCTACCCCGCCGCTCTCTCTGCACCTCTCTCTTTCTCTCGCACACAGTTGTAGGCGTGATGTGACGTCATCACATCGCGTCTACACAGCCAGTGGCGTGCAGAGGCGAAGCAAGGAGCTGAACTGTGACAGCTCCTTGCTTTAGCCACGTATGTATTCAACTCAGATCTGAGTTGAAATCGGGACATACCTCCCACCAACCGGGACCGCAGGACACGTCACCCAAATCGTGACTATCCCGCAGAAATCAGAATGGTTGGGAGGTATGCATAGTGTATGACACTGTCAGGGCTCCTAGGACTATAATTACTATATTGTTGGGTGTCTTCAGGCCTCAGAGTGGAAGCCCAGGGTAGGTGACAAAAATAAAAAAAAACATTGATAGATTCTTATGACAGTAAATATGTAACAAACTATTCTTCTCATTTTATAATATTAAATTATTCTAGAATATGGGTTACAATAATTGATCATTATATTTTGCAGTCAGAGTTGGTAAGTTTGGCATCCAGATTGTGAGCTGCTCTACTGTGAAGCGTTAGGGTCTGTCCTCTTTCTGTTTTTACATTTCCCCATATCAATGCTGAAGTAGTAAGGAACCTGAATGAAGGTTATTTGTGGTATAAACCAATAAATCATTGGAGCTGGAACAGGTATTTGGAAAAGGAAAGCTCAGTAGAAAGTGGCCATTAAGTGGAGCTGCCAAGCTGACCCTCCAAGGGTGACCATTCCTAGTACTTGTGTGTGGTTTAAAAGATAAGATTCCTCCACTCAGTCTCCTTGAACCAGGTCTTCCAGTTCTGAGCTATTATCAGCTCAGATAACAGGTTTTCAGTAAACTTGTGTGGTATATACAGAAAGTGGCTCAAACCTGCAAGAGATGACAGAAATGGAAAAATAGTCACAAACCAGTGGAACAAGACAAAAGGTCACACGCTGTAAATAGAAAGTCACGGGAAGCCCTGACACTCCAGTGATTGATCCACCACTATGACTTTAGAATGATAGCAGCCAGTGCGTCTTGCACGTAACGCAGTGGCCCTCATGTTTTGTGGCCCTCATGTTTCCCAGGACTTATGCAGAAATCAGTCATCACCTACTAGATCATAGCTTCCATCATAGAAAAGCTGCTGGTTGCTAGAGGATCCATCACTAAACTAGAGGAAGACTCTGATTCACATTTACTAAGACTCCTGTGCCATCATTTTGGTGCAAGTTGCACCTTCTTTTTAGCACTGAGCAGGTCAGTCAAATCATTGATTTGTGCTATAAAGAACGGATGGCGGCACCTTGCTGGAAACTTTATACAACTTTATACACAAAGGGAACTAGTTTTGTGGAATCTTAAAATGCATTAAATTTATTCATGGTAAACTGGAGTTTACAATGTTTATCCTGCCAAAAATCTCAAGTTGTCCGAAAGTTTAGGTCACTTTAACACTTACCGCACTGACTGCTTGGAAATAGTGGGGGCTACTGAAAAAAAACTCCAACTGCACCAGTCAGTGAGGCGGCTCTTATTAAAGGGCTTTTCCAGACAAAAATATGGGTTCTTTAAAAAAAAAGTCTATTGGTGTTATTAATGGGTTAATAAATGTACCTGTATACTTTGTCGTGTGTTTTGAGTGACTTCTGGGTGTCTCTGGGGGCCCTGGTGCTTCCTGCTATGTACCTATCTAACCCCTCTCACCCCCCACCTTCCTCACTCTCCCCTCCCATACACCCCCTCCCTGTCTAGCTATCCTATATGTCCTACCCTACCTACTCAGCCCAACCCCAGATTACGTACTTATCCTTCTTCCTGTGAGACGGCCTCTTCTCTTGTATTATGTGCGCGCTTATTTCCCACCCACAAGTCACCTCTGCTGCGCATGTGTAGACACACAGTAGAGGTGATTTACCGGCAGCAGTGCGCGCACCCTGCCAGTACAGGAGGAGGACCCCTATTGCCGGAAGAAGCTGTTGATCGGTAAGTATGGGTGAAGTGGATGGGGGAGTAGTAGTGACGATCTCTTTGCAGAAATGGGGAAACGGATAGTTACCGGATAATCAGAAAATGTCCCTGGGGCGGTCACATGACCACTCCAGGTATATGGTAAATATACATTTTTATTATTAATAATGTTATTTAGAAAGTAGGAGGGGTTTAGAGTAGTGCAAAAGATCAAATATTTTAATGAAAACAGCAGGGGACATTCATAAAATACACTGATGAGCAAAAGGGTAACAGTGTTTTGAACTTTTGACTTTCAGGCTCCAGCTCTCTCCATCCACTGCAGCAGGGGTCAGCAACCTCTGGCACCCAAAGTATGTCTACCTGGCACCAAACTCTCTCTAATCGACCATGTAAATGCAGTCTGACGGAAGGAGGAGTCACTGGGAGGTGGTGGGAACATGAGTCACAATGTCTAAGTGTCCAGTCATAGGACAGCAATGGATGATTATGTAGATAATCTGTTTCCCCTTAGTCCCAACAGCGGCACAATACGGGGTATTTTCTGCCCCTGTGTGCTGGTAGGACAGGCGGAATTTTTAATTAGCCAAATCATTTACACATGGCTGACCCCTATATGAGGGCACAGAGACCCCACCTCCGTGTGTTAGTACAAGAGTATAATATACAGACAACTTTATACATATGTATAGACATGTACATTTTTGTTAAAGTTTTCTTTTTTTTTTTTTTACAATCCTTATTGCAAACATAGGGAGGGAAACCTTGTGCCGCTTTTGGGACTAAGGGAAAACAGATTATCTACATAATCATCCATTCCCTGTCGTCCCACCAGCGGCACAATACGGGGAGATATCAAGTAATCCCCTAGGGCGGGTTTTGTCACTCAACTGAGCTTAGTACCGCATGCCCGAAGGCAGAGGCTTCTGCAGAACGGCTACATAATCTGTAATGTTTAACATTACAGTCTGAGGACCATGCGGCTGCAGCGCAGATCTGCTCTAGGGGCAAAGCCCGCTTCTCGGCCCATGAGGTCACCACTGACCTCGTAGAAGGCGCCTTCAGGAAGGCAGGTGGAGGCAGACCTTGGGATGAAAAAGAAATTTTAATAGCCTCTTCACCCACCTGGATATGATGGATTTAGAGGCCTCAAGGCCCTTCGGCCTTCCTACGAAATTGACGAGGAGGTTTTCTGCTCTTCTGAAGGAGCGAGTGCGCTCTATATAGATCCTCAGACATCTGGACAGATCCAAGGTATGGAATCTGATTTCTTCCGCCGAGGAAGGAGACGAGTGGAATACCGGTAATGTAACCAACTGTTCCAAGTTGGAAATGGAAGGTACCTTAGGCCTAAATCCAGGGAGGTAACTGAGCTGGACTCTATCCTCGAAGAAAATGGTGTAAGGTTCTATCTTGTTCCTTCCCGGTGTTATATATCATCTATTGGTTTGCTTGCTACATAGGCTCTGAGTTGCCTCCTTATTTTCGAGTGCAGATATCTGGCTTTGTCCCGATGGATACTGTGCTGATACATCTGAGGTGAATACTGTGAGCAATGTTATAGTTACGGAAGAGCAACAAGAGGAGATCCAGCACTCTTACACTTCTCATAATTTAAAAGTTGTAACGTTTATTTCGGAGACATGCGCCCTTTAAAATCCATATACATAACTCATGCAGAGATACAGATGGGATGGATGAGTGCAACATAAACCGACGCGTTTCGAGGTATTACCTCTTAGTCATTGTTCAAGTTGGTTAGTTAAAATCACATGTATATATATATGTATTGTTAAAAACAAACCCCCGGAAATCCTCCCGTCTGCACAGTGACGGAGATTATGCGACACCTGACTTGGAAACACGCATAGAAACAACATAGACATTATAAAGAGCAGCAATCAGCAGCGTGTGAACTCTGTTGAAAATAAATAGACCATAACCATATCAGAAAGAAGGAAAATCAGATTCTGCAACAAGACGAGTTTCTTTCAGCTCTTCAGAGAGAGAATTTGAAGCAATGGACATTGATTCGTCATCCTCTTTTTTATCACCACGAACAGACACAGCAGGAACATCACGGCTAAAAAGAAAAAACACCGGGGAGGTCGGAAACACCAAAAAAGACTCTCAATACCAGACCTGCAGCACTCGGAAAATATGACAGAGACAGAAATACATCCTCTAACAACTGATGTAGATTCATTCATAAACGACAATGCGTCTATAGTGTGTTGAATTTGTCCAGTTGCAGGTTGTCTGATACATGCTACAAATTACTCAGCAGGGGATTAGGCTTTGTACCCACTGAACGTTTCAACTAGTTCTATACCTTACTAGACGTGAACAAGTTCGTAAGGGCACTCACAGTCAAAAGACACTTCTTCACACAGGGTCAAAATAACAATACACCATACAACAATCAGCAAATGGAGATTATGAATGAATATAAGAATTTGCCATTCAAAGAACAGATATGTCTTAATCAACTTAACACATTACAAACCATGCCAAGTCAGGATAGGCATACTGAAAGGGTTGCAGTTAATCTTAGCAATCCAGACTATTATCCATTAACTTCACCAGCACCTCCGATTGAACAATTCCAAACTAGAGTTGAGAAAGAACTAATTGAGCTAGCAGATTCCACACTTCTTAATAACAAACACAATCTCTCTGTAACCGAAAAAAATTGTCTCAAAGAATTAGAAACCAATAATGATCTAATTATCAAGCAAGCTGATAAAGGAGGCAAAATGGTGGTACTCAACAAAAAAGATGATCAAACAATATTACAAGACTCAAGCACATATAAAAAATTGGACAAAGATCCTACAAAAGTTTTCACAACCAAACTAGCTAAAATCTTACAAGAGGGTATCAATGGAGGTTACTTCAATGAAAGGGAAGCCGATTTTTTGTTAGTAAAAAATCCAATTACACCTCTATTTCACGGCCTCCCGAAGGTGCATAAAGAGACACTTCCACCACCACTAAGACCCATCATTGCAGGGATTGGGTCATTAAATGAAAGGGTAGGTGAATGGATGGACTCAATTCTACAACCTTTAACTATTAGAGTACCGGGCTTTATCAAGGATACAAAGGATCTATTAAATATCTTTGAGGAATTTGAGTGGAACCAGGATATAAGTGGTTATCATGTGATGTGGTATCGCTGTATTCCAGTATACCGCATCACATAGCTCTAGAGGCCCCGGGATATCACTTATATAAATACTCAGCATTTTCTGGGGACTTCAATGAGTTCATCATCACAGTCATGGGGTACCTATTAAAACACAACTTTTTTATGTTCAACAGTGTGTACTATCTTCAATTACAAGGTGTCCCCATGGGTGCCAAATTTTCCCCGAGTCTTGCTAATTTGACAATGGCTTGGTTTGAGGAACAATATGTCCATTCTCCCAATAATCCTTTTATTGAAGACATTCAGTTCTATGGGCGTTATATTGATGATGTCTTGTTAGTGTGGCCGCAGACATCTTCCACCTTCACCGACCACCTAAATGACAATCAGTATAATTTAAAATTTTTTAGATGTCACCTTGATGGGGGATCTTATAAATCAGGGGTCCTCAAACTCTTTAAACAGTGGGCCGGAGGCAGAGCAGGTCGCACAGACATCGGGAGCGGAGCCCTCCAACAGGTAAAGTGAAGTGCGCTCCATGGCCTGGCCCGAGCTCCCCAGGAGCTTCATTATAAATGCTCGCCTGCCGGCATTGTCAGCAGGGCCAGACAGAAGTGCTTGGTGGGCCGCATGTGGCCCGCGGGCCGCAGTTTGAGGACCCCTGTTATAAATCAACGCGTAATCACAAGACTTTTCAGAAAAACCAATGCGGGTAATACCACGCTGCATGCGGAAAGCTGTCACTCCACACACACAATAAAAGCCAATCCAGTTGGAGAACTAACTAGAGCCAGACAAATTTATTCTCAGGATTCAGATTATGAATCAGAATCCCAAGTAATTTGCTCAAGATTAACTCAACGGGGATATCCCAACTGGGCCAAAAACATTGTACAAAATAAAAATCGGGCGTCTTTGTTACGTGGAGAAGGAACCAGTCCACCAGAACAAAATAAATCAGGGGAGCTATTTTTTTTCGACCCCATATAGCAATGAATATAATAATATAATCAACATCATTAGGATGAATTTGACCATCTTGAAACAAGATGATATAGTGAATGACATCCTCAAAGAAGGGTGTAATTTTGTAGCAAGAAGAAGGAGAACCCTAGGAAACAGAAATTCGCCCAGTTATTACTCATCTAATAGAGAAGACACAATAGAGTCAAATAGTTATCAAGGATTCTATGGATGTGGGGGTGTCAGGTGCAACGTATGCCATTTTACAAAAAAACGAAATCGTTTTCTGGTTACTACAGCACTAAAATGTATAACATCAATTCTTACATAAACTGTAACACCGCTCATGTGGTCTATGCAATAACATGTGAACAGTGCAGACTACAATATGGAGGGTTCAACCACTAAAATCCAGGATTGCAGAGCACATCAGAGATATTAATAATCCTGAAAAGAAAGGCAAATCTGGAGCATCGAAACATTTTCATGACATCCACTATGGCAACACAAAAACTTTCACATTTTTTGCAATCGAAGCTGTCAGCCAACCACATGGAGGAGGAGACTGGCAGCGTTTATTATTAAAAAGAGAGGCCCATTGGATTTTTCGTTTAAAGACCAGATTTGCGAATGGCATGAACTACGGAACAGACCTTTCATTCTTTTATTAAACACACGAGTAACATCATGTATAACAGTAATGAGTGAATATTTCATCATATACATCTGCTAATTATTAATAATATGAAACACTTTAAGATGTTTTTTCATGTATTTCTTACCTTTGTAGTTTTTTGGGGATGACATAATCCTTATCCTCGCTACAGGAACATCACCATGCATACTAAGTGCGCATGCGTGAGTAGTGTTGTACGCATGCGCTATTATCTATATTAAATGTGATACTCCAAGTGACCTTTAAATGGTAGTTATACACATGCGCAATGATTGTTGTGCGCATGCGCAATGCATGAATGGAGGAGTGCAGCTTTCCCCCCCCTCCCTTTTCCGATTGACCCCATGGGTCATGATTGTGCACGTGCGCGGTGAGCTGTGGATGGCATCCGTGATTCCCCTTGTTGGGACGGGATGATTGATGGTGTGTGTCACGATCTGTCCATGTGTGATTGCGCGCGCGCGCGCGCGGTGAGCTGTGGATGGCATCCGTGATTCCCCTTGTTGGGACGGGATGATTGATGGTGTGTGTCACGATCTGTCCATGTGTCCTAAGAGATATCGGGAGGACAGGTCGTGATATACAGTATATAAGGTTGGCCATCCTTTAAACACTACAGACCGTATAATCAATGATAAAAATGATACATGTCAAACAACAAGAAATGTAACAATAATAATAAAAACAAAAAATAAAAAATAAAGAACACAGTGAAATATATGAAGTCTCGTTAATATTTAATAGTAAAAATATAGAAAATGTAGAATAAACAGTAAATAAATAAATATAATAAAATAACACAAAAAATATATATAAATCAAATAAAAAATATATACAAATTAATACTAAAAGAAGTAAAGAAATAAAAAATAAAAAAAATAGTAGACAAATAAAGAATAAGGAAAATGAACAAAGCAAACAAAATAACATTATAGAAACCCTAAAATATGACACATTAGTTTGTTCATTTGTTTATTGGACACAGGTATAACTTTGTGGAGTGATTGTCTTCATTCATCTGCATTTATGATGTAATTTTATGGTCTTTACTTTGATTTTCCTTCTTTCTGATATGGTTATGATTTATTTATTTTCAACAGAATTCACACGCTGCTGATTGCTGCTCTTTATAATGTCTATGTTGTTTCTATGCGTGTTTCCAAGTCAGGTGTCGCATAATCTCCGTCACTGTGCAGACGGGAGGATTTCCGGGGGTTTGTTTTTAACAATACATATATATATACATGAGATTTTAACTAACCAACTTGAACGATGACTAAGAGGTAATACCTCGAAACGCGTCGGTTTATGTTGCACTCATCCATCCCATCTGTATCTCTGCATGACATATGTATATGGATTTTAAACGTTACAACTTTCAAATTATGAGAAGTGTAAGAGTGCTGGATCTCCTCTTGTTGCCATCTTGTTGCCTTGCCGGAAGGCTCTCCGTGCACTTCAAGGACGTCTCTCTGATCTCGCCATACCCGACAAAAAAAGGTAAGCGTGAAATATTTTTCCATCATGTATAGTGCTGGCTGTGACCTCCTTTGATAGTTACGGAAGAGATGGATAATGAGATGATTAGGAAAGTATATGATAGCCATTCTTATTTCCTTCCTGACATGGACAGCTGGACCCGCTCCATCTTACTCTATAAAGTTTGAGGCTGTTTTACAACCTTAAAGGGATTCTACCATTAAAACTCAATTTTTTGTCCCTATCACGTAGGAATAGTCTTAAGAAAGGCTATTCTTCTCCTACCTTTCATTGTCTTCTCCGCGCCGCCGTTCCGTAGAAATCCCAGTTTCCGTAGGTATGCAAATGAGTTCTTTCGCAGCACTGGGGGCATCCCCAATGCCGCGAGAGAACTCTCCAGCGCCGCCTCCACCTTCTTCAGGAACGGGCTCTCTTCGCATCTTCTTCCGGCAGTGGCTTCAAATTTCTAGGCCTCGGGCAGCTGACTGTACATGCAATAAAATGGCCACTTACAATACTGTTTAAGCGGCCATTTTCTTGTGGCCGGCTGGCGTGTGCAGTCGGCTTTGCCCTAGGCCTGAGGCCTAGAAGTTTGAAGCCACCACCGGAAGAAGTCCCGAAGACAGCACGTTCCTGAAGAAGATGGAGGCGGCGCTGGAGAATACTCTCACAGCATTGGGGTATGACAGGTGTCACAGTGGTCACTAGTCTATCCTCTCTAGATATCCACATGTATAAAAGCTTCATATAGTAACATCAGAAGAGCAGACCAGTTATTTGGAGAAGGGGATGTCACCCATGACCAGTAGACCCCATACCTGCATTGCATGCATTGTATCCTCATGATAGTGTCCGTGTGTCTGTGGGAATCGTGTGATCTGGTTGTGTGTCACTGTCCTCTTGATCTTTCTGAGTTGAAGTGAAATTGATTGTGTTTATTGCATACAAGTGACAACCAGAAATACCACTTGTCATTTCTTTGCTTTTATTTTCGAACCCTCGGGCTGACATTTCAGAATGTTGTCCTTGTTCCACATACAATCTGCTGGCAGGCGGGGAGGGTTCATGGACACCTTGCCCTGCACCTATATATGGAGCCATTGCATGCCGCTGGGACATTAGCTGCGAAGGCTTTGGGACATCACTCCTGATATAAAAGGTAAGCGCAAAAAGACCCGCGTTATACGAACATGTTCAATGGCTAACTACATTTTACACGTGTATTTTTACACGTGTAAAATGTACAGAATACACCGAGTGTCTACAGAATACACGGAGCGCAAACTCCATGTGAAGGGGCCCTAAGGCTGATATTACCTATGATCCCTGTGGAGACCTACAAGCTGCTGCAACCATTAGCTTCCAAGACAATGATTATTGCTGCAGGCTTCGGTTCCCCTGATGGTGGGGGTGTCGTACACCCCCTTATCATATTATATATCACAACATATCAGCCCAGGTGGGAAACTGCTGTAAAGAAGATTTCTCAGTCACTGAGCTCATTTATAAGATGGAAAAGCTTAGTCCCAATCTGCAGCCCCGGCAGGAAGGTTCAGTCGTCGCAGCTGCTGAGCTCACAAGTAATCTGTAGTGATCCAGAATATCTGACATTTCCACCAGTAGCATCGGTGACTATAGACAACCTGTGAGCCCCAGAATGGACAAACCTCAATCTTCAGGGAGCGACAGTAGTCCCTAATAGCTGGATAGAAATCCCTGAAGTGTTAGACAAAGCCCAAAGCTGTCACTGAGACTGTGACTCTACTCCGTGAGCCGACTTCGACTATTCAGTGGTCAGATTGGGATTGTCTTCAAGCATTAGACACCCCTCCCAAACAACAGATGGATCCAAATAGGCTTAGGAAGTCAGGAAGATGTCCTTGCTAAGAATAATAGAAGTGAAGGTTCTCAATTTGTGGAGGTGAGGCATTCATCTGGGGAAGGAATTATCTCCCCAATATCAGCAAAGCCGTTTTTGCCTCCTGCTTGTTTTTTTCCTTCCTCTGTGACTGTCTGGTCTGATTCCCAGCATTAGCAAATATGGAAGGGGATTGACAAGATTTGGTAGTTCATACCTTCCCCCAGTCCTGGTGGCAGAGGTCTGATCAGAGCTGACACAAATGACTTTCATGTAAATCGCAGGTTGAGCAGAAACGTTTCTTCCTGACCCCTGAAGATCGAGGTTCTGTCCATGTAGCTGATGCCTGAAGACATGACAGAGCCACGTTGCTCCTAGTGTAAACCAGCAGGAGATCTGTCCGGTGTGTCGGATGGTGACTACACACAGAAGTGGCACACAGCTCCATTAACATACCGGCTGCTCGGGTCTCTGTTAAATGGGAATAAACATTGAAGTGATCACAGCACTAAAGTAGCACCAAGGCCCCCGAATTCTGCAGTTGGGTCTCCATTATTTATAAAATCCAAAGAAAGTGACGGCATAGCCTTAAATACTTCCAGATACATAAATCTCTCTCTCTCTAGAATTCCATTTTCAGATGAGACTTTCTGCTGTGCCGATATTTCCACTCACTGTCAGAGATCAGGCTTGTACCCCAGTATAGGGGCTGTATACACACATGCCATCATAAGGGGTACTCCGCTCCCAGCTCACCTGTCACAATGGGTTACACATTCACCCTTACAATCACAAAGATGCCACCACAGGCCCTTTACAGGGAGACAGGACACCAGGATATATGTTAGAGCCAAAGGACAATCTTATTCAATTTTAGATTTAATAGACATAAAAAGTGCAATCAAAAAATGGAATGAAAACAAAGACAAATTCCTGCAAGCAATGTGGGATAAAAGGCGCTAACTCACAGACTTGGAATCAGGAGCAGGGCCGGAGTGTTGTGCAGGCGTTGCCGGTCTCCTCCTGAGCCGGATGGGGGACTTTCTGGGCCTGTTTCAGGATGGCTCTGGCCCACCGCTGGCTATTTAGTCCTGGTAGTCCTAGTCCATGCCCTGGTAGTAAGCGTTTCTCCCATTCTGATTGCCTGTGCTCTGACCCTTTGCCTTGACCCCTGACCTTGCCTCCTGATTTTGTACTATGCCTGCTTCTGTTTATGACCCCGGCTTGCCTCTAGACCTGTGCTGCCTGAACACCATTTTTGTACTGCTCCACCGCTCCTGTTACCGACTCGGCCTGCTTGACGTTCCCTTTGGATTTCCCACTTTACTGCGCTGCCCTCTTGTTGACGACTGTACGACTACGATTCCCTCTCTGCTGCCACTTTCTGACCACCTGTCACTGTCTTCTGGATCCGTGGACCTGCACCACTACCTGAAGCATCTGCTGGTAAGAGATCTCAGTGTCTGCTTTACTGCGATTTGTTATGCAAATTTTATCACATTCACTGAAACAAAAATGATTGCACCATGAATGTGTTGTAGTTCTGGCGAGTTTTCTGTTGTGATCATGATCTATGGAGGCGATGACAATAATGCCAAACTTGTAGAAGGGAAAAAAGCAGTTGGCACTCGCCCATCTGAAGATATTTCCTTTATTAGAACATAGTAATTAATACATATATAGAGCAATGGCACCGCACACTGGTAGTAGATGTATACAGGTGCTAGCAGACAGGGAGTCCTGCCACTCACAGACAATATACATTGTAACAGCAGCATTTATCTATATAGTAATTAATACATATATAGAGAGTAATGGTACCGCACACTGGTAGTAGATGTATACAGGTGCTAGCAGACAAGGAGTCCTGCCACACAAAGACAATATACATTGTAACAGCAGCATTTATCTATATAGTAATTAATACATATATATAGAGCAATGGTACCGCACACTGGTAGTAGATGAATACAGGTGCTAGCAGACAGGGAGTCCTGCCACTCACAGACAATATACATTGTAACAGCAGCATTTATCTATATAGTAATTAATACATATATAGAGAGTAATGGTACCGCACACTGGTAGTAGATGAATACAGGTGCTAGCAGACAGGGAGTCCTGCCACTCACAGACAATATACATTGTAACAGCAGCATTTATCTATATAGTAATTAATACATATATATAGAGAGCAATGGTACCGCACACTGGTAGTAGATGTATACAGGTGCTAGCAGACAGGGAGTCCTGCCACTCACAGACAATATACATTGTAACAGCAGCATTTATCTATATAGTAATTAATACATATATATAGAGCAATGGTACCGCACACTGGTAGTAGATGTATACAGGTGCTAGCAGACAGGGAGTCCTGCCACACAAAGACAATATACATTGTAACAGCAGCATTTATCTATATAGTAATTAATACATATATATAGAGCAATGGTACCGCACACTGGTAGTAGATGTATACAGGTGCTAGCAGACAAGGAGTCCTGCCACACAAAGACAATATACATTGTAACAGCAGCATTTATCTATATAGTAATTAATACATATATATAGAGCAATGGTACCGCACACTGGTAGTAGATGAATACAGGTGCTAGCAGACAGGGAGTCCTGCCACACAAAGACAATATACATTGTAACAGCAGCATTTATCTATATAGTAATTAATACATATATATAGAGCAATGGTACCGCACACTGGTAGTAGATGTATACAGGTGCTAGCAGACAGGGAGTCCTGCCACACAAAGACAATATACATTGTAGCAGCAGCATTTATCTATATAGTAATTAATACATATATAGAGAGTAATGGTACCGCACACTGGTAGTAGATGTATACAGGTGCTAGCAGACAGGGAGTCCTGCCACTCACAGACAATATACATTGTAACAGCAGCATTTATCTATATAGTAATTAATACATATATATAGAGCAATGGTACCGCACACTGGTAGTAGATGTATACAGGTGCTAGCAGACAAGGAGTCCTGCCACTCACAGACAATATACATTGTAACAGCAGCATTTATCTATATAGTAATTAATACATATATATAGAGAGCAATGGTACCGCACACTGGTAGTAGATGTATACAGGTGCTAGCAGACAGGGAGTCCTGCCACACAAAGACAATATACATTGTAACAGCAGCATTTATCTATATAGTAATTAATACATATAGAGAGCAATGGTACCGCACACTGGTAGTAGATGTATACAGGTGCTAGCAGACAAGGAGTCCTGCCACTCACAGACAATATACATTGTAACAGCAGCATTTATCTATATAGTAATTAATACATATATATAGAGCAATGGTACCGCACACTGGTAGTAGATGTATACAGGTGCTAGCAGACAGGGAGTCCTGCCACACAAAGACAATATACATTGTAACAGCAGCATTTATCTATATAGTAATTAATACATATATAGAGCAATGGTACCGCACACTGGTAGTAGATGTATACAGGTGCTAGCAGACAGGGAGTCCTGCCACACAAAGACAATATACATTGTAACAGCAGCATTTATCTATATAGTAATTAATACATATATAGAGCAATGGTACCGCACACTGGTAGTAGATGTATACAGGTGCTAGCAGACAGGGAGTCCTGCCACTCAAAGACAATATACATTGTAACAGCAGCATTTATCTATATAGTAATTAATACATATATATAGAGAGCAATGGTACCGCACACTGGTAGTAGATGTATACAGGTGCTAGCAGACAAGGAGTCCTGCCACTCAAAGACAATATACATTGTAACAGCAGCATTTATCTATATAGTAATTAATACATATATATAGAGAGCAATGGTACCGCACACTGGTAGTAGATGTATACAGGTGCTAGCAGACAAGGAGTCCTGCCACACAAAGACAATATACATTGTAACAGCAGCATTTATCTATATAGTAATTAATACATATATAGAGCAATGGTACCACACACTGGTAGTAGATGTATACAGGTGCTAGCAGACAGGGAGTCCTGCCACACAAAGACAATATACATTGTAACAGCAGCATTTATCTATATAGTAATTAATACATATATAGAGCAATGGTACCGCACACTGGTAGTAGATGTATACAGGTGCTAGCAGACAGGGAGTCCTGCCACACAAAGACAATATACATTGTAACAGCAGCATTTATCTATATAGTAATTAATACATATATATAGAGAGTAATGGTACCGCACACTGGTAGTAGATGTATACAGGTGCTAGCAGACAAGGAGTCCTGCCACACAAAGACAATATACATTGTAACAGCAGCATTTATCTATATAGTAATTAATACATATATATAGAGCAATGGTACCGCACACTGGTAGTAGATGTATACAGGTGCTAGCAGACAAGGAGTCCTGCCACTCAAAGACAATATACATTGTAACAGCAGCATTTATCTATATAGTAATTAATACATATATATAGAGAGCAATGGTACCGCACACTGGTAGTAGATGTATACAGGTGCTAGCAGACAAGGAGTCCTGCCACACAAAGACAATATACATTGTAACAGCAGCATTTATCTATATAGTAATTAATACATATATATAGAGCAATGGTACCGCACACTGGTAGTAGATGTATACAGGTGCTAGCAGACAAGGAGTCCTGCCACACAAAGACAATATACATTGTAACAGCAGCATTTATCTATATAGTAATTAATACATATATATAGAGCAATGGTACCGCACACTGGTAGTAGATGAATACAGGTGCTAGCAGACAGGGAGTCCTGCCACTCACAGACAATATACATTGTAACAGCAGCATTTATCTATATAGTAATTAATACATATATATAGAGCAATGGTACCGCACACTGGTAGTAGATGTATACAGGTGCTAGCAGACAAGGAGTCCTGCCACTCACAGACAATATACATTGTAACAGCAGCATTTATCTATATAGTAATTAATACATATATATAGAGCAATGGTACCGCACACTGGTAGTAGATGTATACAGGTGCTAGCAGACAAGGAGTCCTGCCACACAAAGACAATATACATTGTAACAGCAGCATTTATCTATATAGTAATTAATACATATATATAGAGCAATGGTACCGCACACTGGTAGTAGATGTATACAGGTGCTAGCAGACAAGGAGTCCTGCCACACAAAGACAATATACATTGTAACAGCAGCATTTATCTATATAGTAATTAATACATATATATAGAGCAATGGTACCGCACACTGGTAGTAGATGAATACAGGTGCTAGCAGACAGGGAGTCCTGCCACTCACAGACAATATACATTGTAACAGCAGCATTTATCTATATAGTAATTAATACATATATATAGAGCAATGGTACCGCACACTGGTAGTAGATGTATACAGGTGCTAGCAGACAGGGAGTCCTGCCACACAAAGACAATATACATTGTAACAGCAGCATTTATCTATATAGTAATTAATACATATATATAGAGCAATGGTACCGCACACTGGTAGTAGATGTATACAGGTGCTAGCAGACAAGGAGTCCTGCCACTCACAGACAATATACATTGTAACAGCAGCATTTATCTATATAGTAATTAATACATATATATAGAGCAATGGTACCGCACACTGGTAGTAGATGTATACAGGTGCTAGCAGACAGGGAGTCCTGCCACACAAAGACAATATACATTGTAACAGCAGCATTTATCTATATAGTAATTAATACATATATAGAGCAATGGTACCGCACACTGGTAGTAGATGTATACAGGTGCTAGCAGACAGGGAGTCCTGCCACTCAAAGACAATATACATTGTAACAGCAGCATTTATCTATATAGTAATTAATACATATATATAGAGAGCAATGGTACCGCACACTGGTAGTAGATGTATACAGGTGCTAGCAGACAAGGAGTCCTGCCACTCAAAGACAATATACATTGTAACAGCAGCATTTATCTATATAGTAATTAATACATATATATAGAGAGCAATGGTACCGCACACTGGTAGTAGATGTATACAGGTGCTAGCAGACAAGGAGTCCTGCCACACAAAGACAATATACATTGTAACAGCAGCATTTATCTATATAGTAATTAATACATATATAGAGCAATGGTACCACACACTGGTAGTAGATGTATACAGGTGCTAGCAGACAGGGAGTCCTGCCACACAAAGACAATATACATTGTAACAGCAGCATTTATCTATATAGTAATTAATACATATATATAGAGAGTAATGGTACCGCACACTGGTAGTAGATGTATACAGGTGCTAGCAGACAAGGAGTCCTGCCACTCAAAGACAATATACATTGTAACAGCAGCATTTATCTATATAGTAATTAATACATATATATAGAGAGCAATGGTACCGCACACTGGTAGTAGATGTATACAGGTGCTAGCAGACAAGGAGTCCTGCCACTCAAAGACAATATACATTGTAACAGCAGCATTTATCTATATAGTAATTAATACATATATATAGAGCAATGGTACCGCACACTGGTAGTAGATGTATACAGGTGCTAGCAGACAAGGAGTCCTGCCACACAAAGACAATATACATTGTAACAGCAGCATTTATCTATATAGTAATTAATACATATATATAGAGCAATGGTACCGCACACTGGTAGTAGATGAATACAGGTGCTAGCAGACAGGGAGTCCTGCCACTCACAGACAATATACATTGTAACAGCAGCATTTATCTATATAGTAATTAATACATATATATAGAGCAATGGTACCGCACACTGGTAGTAGATGTATACAGGTGCTAGCAGACAAGGAGTCCTGCCACTCACAGACAATATACATTGTAACAGCAGCATTTATCTATATAGTAATTAATACATATATATAGAGAGCAATGGTACCGCACACTGGTAGTAGATGTATACAGGTGCTAGCAGACAAGGAGTCCTGCCACACAAAGACAATATACATTGTAACAGCAGCATTTATCTATATAGTAATTAATACATATATATAGAGCAATGGTACCGCACACTGGTAGTAGATGTATACAGGTGCTAGCAGACAAGGAGTCCTGCCACTCACAGACAATATACATTGTAACAGCAGCATTTATCTATATAGTAATTAATACATATATATAGAGAGCAATGGTACCGCACACTGGTAGTAGATGTATACAGGTGCTAGCAGACAAGGAGTCCTGCCACACAAAGACAATATACATTGTAACAGCAGCATTTATCTATATAGTAATTAATACATATATATAGAGCAATGGTACCGCACACTGGTAGTAGATGTATACAGGTGCTAGCAGACAAGGAGTCCTGCCACTCAAAGACAATATACATTGTAACAGCAGCATTTATCTATATAGTAATTAATACATATATATAGAGAGCAATGGTACCGCACACTGGTAGTAGATGTATACAGGTGCTAGCAGACAAGGAGTCCTGCCACACAAAGACAATATACATTGTAACAGCAGCATTTATCTATATAGTAATTAATACATATATATAGAGCAATGGTACCGCACACTGGTAGTAGATGAATACAGGTGCTAGCAGACAAGGAGTCCTGCCACTCACAGACAATATACATTGTAACAGCAGCATTTATCTATATAGTAATTAATACATATATATAGAGAGCAATGGTACCGCACACTGGTAGTAGATGTATACAGGTGCTAGCAGACAAGGAGTCCTGCCACACAAAGACAATATACATTGTAACAGCAGCATTTATCTATATAGTAATTAATACATATATATAGAGCAATGGTACCGCACACTGGTAGTAGATGAATACAGGTGCTAGCAGACAGGGAGTCCTGCCACTCACAGACAATATACATTGTAACAGCAGCATTTATCTATATAGTAATTAATACATATATATAGAGCAATGGTACCGCACACTGGTAGTAGATGTATACAGGTGCTAGCAGACAAGGAGTCCTGCCACTCACAGACAATATACATTGTAACAGCAGCATTTATCTATATAGTAATTAATACATATATATAGAGCAATGGTACCGCACACTGGTAGTAGATGTATACAGGTGCTAGCAGACAAGGAGTCCTGCCACACAAAGACAATATACATTGTAACAGCAGCATTTATCTATATAGTAATTAATACATATATATAGAGCAATGGTACCGCACACTGGTAGTAGATGTATACAGGTGCTAGCAGACAAGGAGTCCTGCCACACAAAGACAATATACATTGTAACAGCAGCATTTATCTATATAGTAATTAATACATATATATAGAGCAATGGTACCGCACACTGGTAGTAGATGAATACAGGTGCTAGCAGACAGGGAGTCCTGCCACTCACAGACAATATACATTGTAACAGCAGCATTTATCTATATAGTAATTAATACATATATATAGAGCAATGGTACCGCACACTGGTAGTAGATGTATACAGGTGCTAGCAGACAGGGAGTCCTGCCACACAAAGACAATATACATTGTAACAGCAGCATTTATCTATATAGTAATTAATACATATATAGAGCAATGGTACCGCACACTGGTAGTAGATGTATACAGGTGCTAGCAGACAGGGAGTCCTGCCACTCAAAGACAATATACATTGTAACAGCAGCATTTATCTATATAGTAATTAATACATATATATAGAGAGCAATGGTACCGCACACTGGTAGTAGATGTATACAGGTGCTAGCAGACAAGGAGTCCTGCCACTCAAAGACAATATACATTGTAACAGCAGCATTTATCTATATAGTAATTAATACATATATATAGAGAGCAATGGTACCGCACACTGGTAGTAGATGTATACAGGTGCTAGCAGACAAGGAGTCCTGCCACACAAAGACAATATACATTGTAACAGCAGCATTTATCTATATAGTAATTAATACATATATAGAGCAATGGTACCACACACTGGTAGTAGATGTATACAGGTGCTAGCAGACAGGGAGTCCTGCCACACAAAGACAATATACATTGTAACAGCAGCATTTATCTATATAGTAATTAATACATATATATAGAGAGTAATGGTACCGCACACTGGTAGTAGATGTATACAGGTGCTAGCAGACAAGGAGTCCTGCCACTCAAAGACAATATACATTGTAACAGCAGCATTTATCTATATAGTAATTAATACATATATATAGAGAGCAATGGTACCGCACACTGGTAGTAGATGTATACAGGTGCTAGCAGACAAGGAGTCCTGCCACACAAAGACAATATACATTGTAACAGCAGCATTTATCTATATAGTAATTAATACATATATATAGAGCAATGGTACCGCACACTGGTAGTAGATGTATACAGGTGCTAGCAGACAAGGAGTCCTGCCACTCAAAGACAATATACATTGTAACAGCAGCATTTATCTATATAGTAATTAATACATATATATAGAGAGCAATGGTACCGCACACTGGTAGTAGATGTATACAGGTGCTAGCAGACAAGGAGTCCTGCCACTCAAAGACAATATACATTGTAACAGCAGCATTTATCTATATAGTAATTAATACATATATATAGAGCAATGGTACCGCACACTGGTAGTAGATGTATACAGGTGCTAGCAGACAAGGAGTCCTGCCACACAAAGACAATATACATTGTAACAGCAGCATTTATCTATATAGTAATTAATACATATATATAGAGCAATGGTACCGCACACTGGTAGTAGATGAATACAGGTGCTAGCAGACAGGGAGTCCTGCCACTCACAGACAATATACATTGTAACAGCAGCATTTATCTATATAGTAATTAATACATATATATAGAGCAATGGTACCGCACACTGGTAGTAGATGTATACAGGTGCTAGCAGACAAGGAGTCCTGCCACTCACAGACAATATACATTGTAACAGCAGCATTTATCTATATAGTAATTAATACATATATATAGAGAGCAATGGTACCGCACACTGGTAGTAGATGTATACAGGTGCTAGCAGACAGGGAGTCCTGCCACACAAAGACAATATACATTGTAACAGCAGCATTTATCTATATAGTAATTAATACATATATAGAGAGCAATGGTACCGCACACTGGTAGTAGATGTATACAGGTGCTAGCAGACAGGGAGTCCTGCCACACAAAGACAATATACATTGTAACAGCAGCATTTATCTATATAGTAATTAATACATATATATAGAGCAATGGTACCACACACTGGTAGTAGATGTATACAGGTGCTAGCAGACAGGGAGTCCTGCCACACAAAGACAATATACATTGTAACAGCAGCATTTATCTATATAGTAATTAATACATATAGAGAGCAATGGTACCGCACACTGGTAGTAGATGTATACAGGTGCTAGCAGACAAGGAGTCCTGCCACACAAAGACAATATACATTGTAACAGCAGCATTTATCTATATAGTAATTAATACATATATATAGAGCAATGGTACCACACACTGGTAGTAGATGTATACAGGTGCTAGCAGACAAGGAGTCCTGCCACACAAAGACAATATACATTGTAGCAGCAGCATTTATCTATATAGTAATTAATACATATATATAGAGCAATGGTACCGCACACTGGTAGTAGATGTATACAGGTGCTAGCAGACAGGGAGTCCTGCCACACAAAGACAATATACATTGTAACAGCAGCATTTATCTATATAGTAATTAATACATATAGAGAGCAATGGTACCGCACACTGGTAGTAGATGTATACAGGTGCTAGCAGACAGGGAGTCCTGCCACTCACAGACAATATACATTGTAACAGCAGCATTTATCTATATAGTAATTAATACATATATAGAGAGTAATGGTACCGCACACTGGTAGTAGATGTATACAGGTGCTAGCAGACAAGGAGTCCTGCCACACAAAGACAATATACATTGTAACAGCAGCATTTATCTATATAGTAATTAATACATATATATAGAGAGTAATGGTACCGCACACTGGTAGTAGATGTATACAGGTGCTAGCAGACAGGGAGTCCTGCCACTCACAGACAATATACATTGTAACAGCAGCATTTATCTATATAGTAATTAATACATATATAGAGAGTAATGGTACCGCACACTGGTAGTAGATGTATACAGGTGCTAGCAGACAAGGAGTCCTGCCACACAAAGACAATATACATTGTAACAGCAGCATTTATCTATATAGTAATTAATACATATATATAGAGCAATGGTACCGCACACTGGTAGTAGATGTATACAGGTGCTAGCAGACAGGGAGTCCTGCCACACAAAGACAATATACATTGTAACAGCAGCATTTATCTATATAGTAATTAATACATATATAGAGCAATGGTACCGCACACTGGTAGTAGATGTATACAGGTGCTAGCAGACAGGGAGTCCTGCCACACAAAGACAATATACATTGTAACAGCAGCATTTATCTATATAGTAATTAATACATATATAGAGAGTAATGGTACCGCACACTGGTAGTAGATGTATACAGGTGCTAGCAGACAGGGAGTCCTGCCACTCACAGACAATATACATTGTAACAGCAGCATTTATCTATATAGTAATTAATACATATATATAGAGCAATGGTACCGCACACTGGTAGTAGATGTATACAGGTGCTAGCAGACAAGGAGTCCTGCCACTCACAGACAATATACATTGTAACAGCAGCATTTATCTATATAGTAATTAATACATATAGAGAGCAATGGTACCGCACACTGGTAGTAGATGTATACAGGTGCTAGCAGACAAGGAGTCCTGCCACACAAAGACAATATACATTGTAACAGCAGCATTTATCTATATAGTAATTAATACATATATATAGAGCAATGGTACCGCACACTGGTAGTAGATGAATACAGGTGCTAGCAGACAGGGAGTCCTGCCACTCACAGACAATATACATTGTAACAGCAGCATTTATCTATATAGTAATTAATACATATATATAGAGCAATGGTACCGCACACTGGTAGTAGATGTATACAGGTGCTAGCAGACAAGGAGTCCTGCCACTCACAGACAATATACATTGTAACAGCAGCATTTATCTATATAGTAATTAATACATATATATAGAGAGCAATGGTACCGCACACTGGTAGTAGATGTATACAGGTGCTAGCAGACAGGGAGTCCTGCCACACAAAGACAATATACATTGTAACAGCAGCATTTATCTATATAGTAATTAATACATATATATAGAGAGCAATGGTACCGCACACTGGTAGTAGATGTATACAGGTGCTAGCAGACAAGGAGTCCTGCCACTCAAAGACAATATACATTGTAAACAGCAGCATTTATCTATATAGTAATTAATACATATAGAGAGTAATGGTACCGCACACTGGTAGTAGATGTATACAGGTGCTAGCAGACAGGGAGTCCTGCCACTCAAAGACAATATACATTGTAACAGCAGCATTTATCTATATAGTAATTAATACATATATATAGAGAGCAATGGTACCGCACACTGGTAGTAGATGTATACAGGTGCTAGCAGACAAGGAGTCCTGCCACTCAAAGACAATATACATTGTAACAGCAGCATTTATCTATATAGTAATTAATACATATATATAGAGAGCAATGGTACCGCACACTGGTAGTAGATGTATACAGGTGCTAGCAGACAAGGAGTCCTGCCACACAAAGACAATATACATTGTAACAGCAGCATTTATCTATATAGTAATTAATACATATATAGAGCAATGGTACCACACACTGGTAGTAGATGTATACAGGTGCTAGCAGACAGGGAGTCCTGCCACACAAAGACAATATACATTGTAACAGCAGCATTTATCTATATAGTAATTAATACATATATAGAGCAATGGTACCGCACACTGGTAGTAGATGTATACAGGTGCTAGCAGACAGGGAGTCCTGCCACACAAAGACAATATACATTGTAACAGCAGCATTTATCTATATAGTAATTAATACATATATATAGAGAGTAATGGTACCGCACACTGGTAGTAGATGTATACAGGTGCTAGCAGACAAGGAGTCCTGCCACTCAAAGACAATATACATTGTAACAGCAGCATTTATCTATATAGTAATTAATACATATATATAGAGAGCAATGGTACCGCACACTGGTAGTAGATGTATACAGGTGCTAGCAGACAAGGAGTCCTGCCACACAAAGACAATATACATTGTAACAGCAGCATTTATCTATATAGTAATTAATACATATATATAGAGCAATGGTACCGCACACTGGTAGTAGATGTATACAGGTGCTAGCAGACAAGGAGTCCTGGCCACTCACAGACAATATACATTGTAACAGCAGCATTTATCTATATAGTAATTAATACATATATATAGAGAGCAATGGTACCGCACACTGGTAGTAGATGTATACAGGTGCTAGCAGACAGGGAGTCCTGCCACACAAAGACAATATACATTGTAACAGCAGCATTTATCTATATAGTAATTAATACATATATAGAGAGTAATGGTACCGCACACTGGTAGTAGATGTATACAGGTGCTAGCAGACAAGGAGTCCTGCCACACAAAGACAATATACATTGTAACAGCAGCATTTATCTATATAGTAATTAATACATATATATAGAGCAATGGTACCGCACACTGGTAGTAGATGTATACAGGTGCTAGCAGACAGGGAGTCCTGCCACTCACAGACAATATACATTGTAACAGCAGCATTTATCTATATAGTAATTAATACATATATATAGAGCAATGGTACCGCACACTGGTAGTAGATGTATACAGGTGCTAGCAGACAAGGAGTCCTGCCACTCACAGACAATATACATTGTAACAGCAGCATTTATCTATATAGTAATTAATACATATATATAGAGAGCAATGGTACCGCACACTGGTAGTAGATGTATACAGGTGCTAGCAGACAGGGAGTCCTGCCACACAAAGACAATATACATTGTAACAGCAGCATTTATCTATATAGTAATTAATACATATATAGAGAGCAATGGTACCGCACACTGGTAGTAGATGTATACAGGTGCTAGCAGACAGGGAGTCCTGCCACACAAAGACAATATACATTGTAACAGCAGCATTTATCTATATAGTAATTAATACATATAGAGAGTAATGGTACCGCACACTGGTAGTAGATGTATACAGGTGCTAGCAGACAAGGAGTCCTGCCACACAAAGACAATATACATTGTAGCAGCAGCATTTATCTATATAGTAATTAATACATATATATAGAGCAATGGTACCGCACACTGGTAGTAGATGTATACAGGTGCTAGCAGACAGGGAGTCCTGCCACACAAAGACAATATACATTGTAACAGCAGCATTTATCTATATAGTAATTAATACATATAGAGAGCAATGGTACCGCACACTGGTAGTAGATGTATACAGGTGCTAGCAGACAGGGAGTCCTGCCACTCACAGACAATATACATTGTAACAGCAGCATTTATCTATATAGTAATTAATACATATATAGAGAGTAATGGTACCGCACACTGGTAGTAGATGTATACAGGTGCTAGCAGACAGGGAGTCCTGCCACACAAAGACAATATACATTGTAACAGCAGCATTTATCTATATAGTAATTAATACATATATATAGAGAGTAATGGTACCGCACACTGGTAGTAGATGTATACAGGTGCTAGCAGACAGGGAGTCCTGCCACTCACAGACAATATACATTGTAACAGCAGCATTTATCTATATAGTAATTAATACATATATATAGAGCAATGGTACCGCACACTGGTAGTAGATGTATACAGGTGCTAGCAGACAAGGAGTCCTGCCACACAAAGACAATATACATTGTAACAGCAGCATTTATCTATATAGTAATTAATACATATATATAGAGAGTAATGGTACCGCACACTGGTAGTAGATGTATACAGGTGCTAGCAGACAAGGAGTCCTGCCACTCACAGACAATATACATTGTAACAGCAGCATTTATCTATATAGTAATTAATACATATATAGAGAGTAATGGTACCGCACACTGGTAGTAGATGTATACAGGTGCTAGCAGACAAGGAGTCCTGCCACACAAAGACAATATACATTGTAACAGCAGCATTTATCTATATAGTAATTAATACATATATATAGAGCAATGGTACCGCACACTGGTAGTAGATGTATACAGGCTGCTAGCAGTGTGCCGGTACCATTGCTCTATATATATGTATTAATTACTATATAGATAAATGCTGCTGTTACAATGTATATTGTCTTTGTGTGGCAGGACTCCTTGTCTGCTAGCACCTGTATACATCTACTACCAGTGTGCGGGTACCATTACTCTCTATATATGTATTAATTACTATATAGATAAATGCTGCTGTTACAATGTATATTGTCTGTGAGTGGCAGGACTCCTTGTCTGCTAGCACCTGTATACATCTACTACCAGTGTGCGGTACCATTACTCTCTATATATATGTATTAATTACTATATAGATAAATGCTGCTGTTACAATGTATATTGTCTTTGTGTGGCAGGACTCCTTGTCTGCTAGCACCTGTATACATCTACTACCAGTGTGCGGTACCATTGCTCTATATATATGTATTAATTACTATATAGATAAATTGCTGCTGTTACAATGTATATTGTCTGTGAGTGGCAGGACTCCCTGTCTGCTAGCACCTGTATACATCTACTACCAGTGTGCGGTACCATTACTCTCTATATATATGTATTAATTACTATATAGATAAATGCTGCTGTTACAATGTATATTGTCTTTGTGTGGCAGGACTCCCTGTCTGCTAGCACCTGTATACATCTACTACCAGTGTGCGGTACCATTACTCTCTATATATGTATTAATTACTATATAGATAAATGCTGCTGTTACAATGTATATTGTCTGTGAGTGGCAGGACTCCCTGTCTGCTAGCACCTGTATACATCTACTACCAGTGTGCGGTACCATTGCTCTCTATATGTATTAATTACTATATAGATAAATGCTGCTGTTACAATGTATATTGTCTTTGTGTGGCAGGACTCCCTGTCTGCTAGCACCTGTATACATCTACTACCAGTGTGCGGTACCATTGCTCTATATATATGTATTAATTACTATATAGATAAATGCTGCTGCTACAATGTATATTGTCTTTGTGTGGCAGGACTCCTTGTCTGCTAGCACCTGTATACATCTACTACCAGTGTGCGGTACCATTACTCTCTATATGTATTAATTACTATATAGATAAATGCTGCTGTTACAATGTATATTGTCTTTGTGTGGCAGGACTCCCTGTCTGCTAGCACCTGTATACATCTACTACCAGTGTGCGGTACCATTGCTCTCTATATATGTATTAATTACTATATAGATAAATGCTGCTGTTACAATGTATATTGTCTTTGTGTGGCAGGACTCCCTGTCTGCTAGCACCTGTATACATCTACTACCAGTGTGCGGTACCATTGCTCTCTATATATATGTATTAATTACTATATAGATAAATGCTGCTGTTACAATGTATATTGTCTGTGAGTGGCAGGACTCCTTGTCTGCTAGCACCTGTATACATCTACTACCAGTGTGCGGTACCATTGCTCTATATATATGTATTAATTACTATATAGATAAATGCTGCTGTTACAATGTATATTGTCTGTGAGTGGCAGGACTCCCTGTCTGCTAGCACCTGTATACATCTACTACCAGTGTGCGGTACCATTGCTCTATATATATGTATTAATTACTATATAGATAAATGCTGCTGTTACAATGTATATTGTCTTTGTGTGGCAGGACTCCTTGTCTGCTAGCACCTGTATACATCTACTACCAGTGTGCGGTACCATTACTCTCTATATATGTATTAATTACTATATAGATAAATGCTGCTGTTACAATGTATATTGTCTTTGTGTGGCAGGACTCCCTGTCTGCTAGCACCTGTATACATCTACTACCAGTGTGCGGTACCATTGCTCTCTATATATATGTATTAATTACTATATAGATAAATGCTGCTGTTACAATGTATATTGTCTGTGAGTGGCAGGACTCCTTGTCTGCTAGCACCTGTATACATCTACTACCAGTGTGCCGGTACCATTGCTCTATATATATGTATTAATTACTATATAGATAAATGCTGCTGTTACAATGTATATTGTCTTTGTGTGGCAGGACTCCTTGTCTGCTAGCACCTGTATACATCTACTACCAGTGTGCCGGTACCATTGCTCTCTATATATATGTATTAATTACTATATAGATAAATGCTGCTGTTACAATGTATATTGTCTTTGAGTGGCAGGACTCCTTGTCTGCTAGCACCTGTATACATCTACTACCAGTGTGCAGGTACCATTACTCTCTATATATGTATTAATTACTATATAGATAAATGCTGCTGTTACAATGTATATTGTCTTTGTGTGGCAGGACTCCCTGTCTGCTAGCACCTGTATACATCTACTACCAGTGTGCGGTACCATTGCTCTATATATGTATTAATTACTATATAGATAAATGCTGCTGTTACAATGTATATTGTCTTTGTGTGGCAGGACTCCCTGTCTGCTAGCACCTGTATACATCTACTACCAGTGTGTGGTACCATTGCTCTATATATGTATTAATTACTATATAGATAAATGCTGCTGTTACAATGTATATTGTCTTTGTGTGGCAGGACTCCTTGTCTGCTAGCACCTGTATACATCTACTACCAGTGTGCGGTACCATTGCTCTCTATATATATGTATTAATTACTATATAGATAAATGCTGCTGTTACAATGTATATTGTCTTTGAGTGGCAGGACTCCTTGTCTGCTAGCACCTGTATACATCTACTACCAGTGTGCCGGTACCATTGCTCTCTATATATATGTATTAATTACTATATAGATAAATGCTGCTGTTACAATGTATATTGTCTTTGAGTGGCAGGACTCCCTGTCTGCTAGCACCTGTATACATCTACTACCAGTGTGCGGTACCATTACTCTCTATATGTATTAATTACTATATAGATAAATGCTGCTGTTACAATGTATATTGTCTTTGAGTGGCAGGACTCCTTGTCTGCTAGCACCTGTATACATCTACTACCAGTGTGCGGTACCATTGCTCTCTATATATATGTATTAATTACTATATAGATAAATGCTGCTGTTACAATGTATATTGTCTTTGTGTGGCAGGACTCCCTGTCTGCTAGCACCTGTATACATCTACTACCAGTGTGCGGTACCATTGCTCTCTATATATATGTATTAATTACTATATAGATAAATGCTGCTGTTACAATGTATATTGTCTGTGAGTGGCAGGACTCCTTGTCTGCTAGCACCTGTATACATCTACTACCAGTGTGCGGTACCATTGCTCTATATATATGTATTAATTACTATATAGATAAATGCTGCTGTTACAATGTATATTGTCTGTGAGTGGCAGGACTCCCTGTCTGCTAGCACCTGTATCATCTACTACCAGTGTGCGGTACCATTGCTCTATATATATGTATTAATTACTATATAGATAAATGCTGCTGTTACAATGTATATTGTCTTTGTGTGGCAGGACTCCTTGTCTGCTAGCACCTGTATACATCTACTACCAGTGTGCGGTACCATTGCTCTCTATATGTATTAATTACTATATAGATAAATGCTGCTGTTACAATGTATATTGTCTGTGAGTGGCAGGACTCCTTGTCTGCTAGCACCTGTATACATCTACTACCAGTGTGCGGTACCATTGCTCTATATATATGTATTAATTACTATATAGATAAATGCTGCTGTTACAATGTATATTGTCTGTGAGTGGCAGGACTCCCTGTCTGCTAGCACCTGTATACATCTACTACCAGTGTGCGGTACCATTACTCTCTATATATGTATTAATTACTATATAGATAAATGCTGCTGTTACAATGTATATTGTCTTTGTGTGGCAGGACTCCCTGTCTGCTAGCACCTGTATACATCTACTACCAGTGTGCGGTACCATTGCTCTATATATGTATTAATTACTATATAGATAAATGCTGCTGTTACAATGTATATTGTCTTTGTGTGGCAGGACTCCCTGTCTGCTAGCACCTGTATACATCTACTACCAGTGTGCGGTACCATTGCTCTATATATATGTATTAATTACTATATAGATAAATGCTGCTGTTACAATGTATATTGTCTTTGTGTGGCAGGACTCCTTGTCTGCTAGCACCTGTATACATCTACTACCAGTGTGCGGTACCATTACTCTCTATATATGTATTAATTACTATATAGATAAATGCTGCTGTTACAATGTATATTGTCTGTGAGTGGCAGGACTCCCTGTCTGCTAGCACCTGTATACATCTACTACCAGTGTGCGGTACCATTACTCTATATATATGTATTAATTACTATATAGATAAATGCTGCTGTTACAATGTATATTGTCTTTGTGTGGCAGGACTCCTTGTCTGCTAGCACCTGTATACATCTACTACCAGTGTGCAGGTACCATTACTCTCTATATATGTATTAATTACTATATAGATAAATGCTGCTGTTACAATGTATATTGTCTGTGTGTGGCAGGACTCCCTGTCTGCTAGCACCTGTATACATCTACTACCAGTGTGCGGTACCATTGCTCTCTATATGTATTAATTACTATATAGATAAATGCTGCTGTTACAATGTATATTGTCTTTGTGTGGCAGGACTCCCTGTCTGCTAGCACCTGTATACATCTACTACCAGTGTGCGGTACCATTGCTCTATATATATGTATTAATTACTATATAGATAAATGCTGCTGCTACAATGTATATTGTCTTTGTGTGGCAGGACTCCTTGTCTGCTAGCACCTGTATACATCTACTACCAGTGTGCTGGTACCATTGCTCTCTATATATGTATTAATTACTATATAGATAAATGCTGCTGTTACAATGTATATTGTCTTTGTGTGGCAGGACTCCCTTGTCTGCTAGCACCTGTATACATCTACTACCAGTGTGCGGTACCATTGCTCTCTATATGTATTAATTACTATATAGATAAATGCTGCTGTTACAATGTATATTGTCTTTGTGTGGCAGGACTCCCTGTCTGCTAGCACCTGTATACATCTACTACCAGTGTGCTGGTACCATTGCTCTATATATATGTATTAATTACTATATAGATAAATGCTGCTGTTACAATGTATATTGTCTTTGTGTGGCAGGACTCCCTGTCTGCTAGCACCTGTATACATCTACTACCAGTGTGCGGTACCATTGCTCTCTATATATGTATTAATTACTATATAGATAAATGCTGCTGTTACAATGTATATTGTCTTTGTGTGGCAGGACTCCCTGTCTGCTAGCACCTGTATACATCTACTACCAGTGTGCGGTACCATTGCTCTCTATATATATGTATTAATTACTATATAGATAAATGCTGCTGTTACAATGTATATTGTCTGTGAGTGGCAGGACTCCTTGTCTGCTAGCACCTGTATACATCTACTACCAGTGTGGCGGTACCATTGCTCTATATATATGTATTAATTACTATATAGATAAATGCTGCTGTTACAATGTATATTGTCTGTGAGTGGCAGGACTCCCTGTCTGCTAGCACCTGTATACATCTACTACCAGTGTGCGGTACCATTGCTCTATATATATGTATTAATTACTATATAGATAAATGCTGCTGTTACAATGTATATTGTCTTTGTGTGGCAGGACTCCTTGTCTGCTAGCACCTGTATACATCTACTACCAGTGTGCGGTACCATTGCTCTATATATATGTATTAATTACTATATAGATAAATGCTGCTGTTACAATGTATATTGTCTTTGAGTGGCAGGACTCCTTGTCTGCTAGCACCTGTATACATCTACTACCAGTGTGCGGTACCATTGCTCTCTATATATATGTATTAATTACTATATAGATAAATGCTGCTGTTACAATGTATATTGTCTTTGAGTGGCAGGACTCCTTGTCTGCTAGCACCTGTATACATCTACTACCAGTGTGCTGGTACCATTGCTCTATATATATGTATTAATTACTATATAGATAAATGCTGCTGTTACAATGTATATTGTCTTTGTGTGGCAGGACTCCTTGTCTGCTAGCACCTGTATACATCTACTACCAGTGTGCGGTACCATTGCTCTCTATATATATGTATTAATTACTATATAGATAAATGCTGCTGTTACAATGTATATTGTCTTTGAGTGGCAGGACTCCTTGTCTGCTAGCACCTGTATACATCTAACTACCAGTGTGCGGTACCATTACTCTCTATATATATGTATTAATTACTATATAGATAAATGCTGCTGTTACAATGTATATTGTCTTTGTGTGGCAGGACTCCCTGTCTGCTAGCACCTGTATACATCTACTACCAGTGTGCGGTACCATTGCTCTATATATGTATTAATTACTATATAGATAAATGCTGCTGTTACAATGTATATTGTCTTTGTGTGGCAGGACTCCCTTGTCTGCTAGCACCCTGTATACATCTACTACCAGTGTGCGGTACCATTGCTCTCTATATATATGTATTAATTACTATATAGATAAATGCTGCTGTTACAATGTATATTGTCTTTGAGTGGCAGGACTCCTTGTCTGCTAGCACCTGTATACATCTACTACCAGTGTGCGGTACCATTGCTCTATATATATGTATTAATTACTATATAGATAAATGCTGCTGTTACAATGTATATTGTCTTTGAGTGGCAGGACTCCTTGTCTGCTAGCACCTGTATACATCTACTACCAGTGTGCGGTACCATTGCTCTATATATATGTATTAATTACTATATAGATAAATGCTGCTGTTACAATGTATATTGTCTTTGTGTGGCAGGACTCCTTGTCTGCTAGCACCTGTATACATCTACTACCAGTGTGCGGTACCATTGCTCTATATATATGTATTAATTACTATATAGATAAATGCTGCTGTTACAATGTATATTGTCTGTGAGTGGCAGGACTCCTGTCTGCTAGCACCTGTATACATCTACTACCAGTGTGCGGTACCATTGCTCTATATATATGTATTAATTACTATATAGATAAATGCTGCTGTTACAATGTATATTGTCTTTGTGTGGCAGGACTCCTTGTCTGCTAGCACCTGTATACATCTACTACCAGTGTGCGGTACCATTGCTCTATATATATGTATTAATTACTATATAGATAAATGCTGCTGTTACAATGTATATTGTCTTTGTGTGGCAGGACTCCTTGTCTGCTAGCACCTGTATACATCTACTACCAGTGTGCGGTACCATTGCTCTATATATATGTATTAATTACTATATAGATAAATGCTGCTGTTACAATGTATATTGTCTGTGTGTGGCAGGACTCCCTTGTCTGCTAGCACCTGTATACATCTACTACCAGTGTGCGGTACCATTGCTCTATATATATGTATTAATTACTATATAGATAAATGCTGCTGTTACAATGTATATTGTCTGTGAGTGGCAGGACTCCTTGTCTGCTAGCACCTGTATACATCTACTACCAGTGTGCGGTACCATTGCTCCTATATATATGTATTAATTACTATATAGATAAATGCTGCTGTTACAATGTATATTGTCTTTGAGTGGCAGGACTCCTTGTCTGCTAGCACCTGTATACATCTACTACCAGTGTGCGGTACCATTGCTCTCTATATATATGTATTAATTACTATATAGATAAATGCTGCTGTTACAATGTATATTGTCTGTGAGTGGCAGGACTCCTTGTCTGCTAGCACCTGTATTCATCTACTACCAGTGTGCGGTACCATTGCTCTATATATATGTATTAATTACTATATAGATAAATGCTGCTGTTACAATGTATATTGTCTTTGTGTGGCAGGACTCCTTGTCTGCTAGCACCTGTATACATCTACTACCAGTGTGCGGTACCATTGCTCTCTATATATATGTATTAATTACTATATAGATAAATGCTGCTGTTACAATGTATATTGTCTTTGAGTGGCAGGACTCCTTGTCTGCTAGCACCTGTATACATCTACTACCAGTGTGCGGTACCATTGCTCTATATATATGTATTAATTACTATATAGATAAATGCTGCTGTTACAATGTATATTGTCTTTGTGTGGCAGGACTCCCTTGTCTGCTAGCACCTGTATACATCTACTACCAGTGTGCGGTACCATTGCTCTATATATATGTATTAATTACTATATAGATAAATGCTGCTGTTACAATGTATATTGTCTGTGAGTGGCAGGACTCCCTTGTCTGCTAGCACCTGTATACATCTACTACCAGTGTGCGGTACCATTGCTCTATATATATGTATTAATTACTATATAGATAAATGCTGCTGTTACAATGTATATTGTCTTTGTGTGGCAGGACTCCTTGTCTGCTAGCACCTGTATACATCTACTACCAGTGTGCGGTACCATTGCTCTCTATATATATGTATTAATTACTATATAGATAAATGCTGCTGTTACAATGTATATTGTCTGTGAGTGGCAGGACTCCTCTGTCTGCTAGCACCTGTATACATCTACTACCAGTGTGCGGTACCATTGCTCTATATATATGTATTAATTACTATATAGATAAATGCTGCTGTTACAATGTATATTGTCTGTGAGTGGCAGGACTCCCTGTCTGCTAGCACCTGTATTCATCTACTACCAGTGTGCGGTACCATTGCTCTATATATATGTATTAATTACTATATAGATAAATGCTGCTGTTACAATGTATATTGTCTTTGTGTGGCAGGACTCCTTGTCTGCTAGCACCTGTATACATCTACTACCAGTGTGCGGTACCATTGCTCTATATATCTGTATTAATTACTATATAGATAAATGCTGCTGTTACAATGTATATTGTCTTTGAGTGGCAGGACTCCTTGTCTGCTAGCACCTGTATACATCTACTACCAGTGTGCGGTACCATTGCTCTCTATATATATGTATTAATTACTATATAGATAAATGCTGCTGTTACAATGTATATTGTCTTTGAGTGGCAGGACTCCTTGTCTGCTAGCACCTGTATACATCTACTACCAGTGTGCGGTACCATTACTCTCTATATATATGTATTAATTACTATATAGATAAATGCTGCTGTTACAATGTATATTGTCTTTGTGTGGCAGGACTCCCTGTCTGCTAGCACCTGTATACATCTACTACCAGTGTGCGGTACCATTGCTCTATAATATGTATTAATTACTATATAGATAAATGCTGCTGTTACAATGTATATTGTCTTTGTGTGGCAGGACTCCTTGTCTGCTAGCACCTGTATACATCTACTACCAGTGTGCGGTACCATTGCTCTCTATATATATGTATTAATTACTATATAGATAAATGCTGCTGTTACAATGTATATTGTCTTTGAGTGGCAGGACTCCTTGTCTGCTAGCACCTGTATACATCTACTACCAGTGTGCGGTACCATTGCTCTCTATATATATGTATTAATTACTATATAGATAAATGCTGCTGTTACAATGTATATTGTCTTTGAGTGGCAGGACTCCCTGTCTGCTAGCACCTGTATACATCTACTACCAGTGTGCGGTACCATTGCTCTATATATGTATTAATTACTATATAGATAAATGCTGCTGTTACAATGTATATTGTCTTTGTGTGGCAGGACTCCCTGTCTGCTAGCACCTGTATACATCTACTACCAGTGTGCGGTACCATTGCTCTATATATATGTATTAATTACTAATATAGATAAATGCTGCTGTTACAATGTATATTGTCTGTGAGTGGCAGGACTCCTTGTCTGCTAGCACCTGTATACATCTACTACAGTGTGCGGTACCATTGCTCTATATATATGTATTAATTACTATATAGATAAATGCTGCTGTTACAATGTATATTGTCTTTGTGTGGCAGGACTCCCTGTCTGCTAGCACCTGTATACATCTACTACCAGTGTGCGGTACCATTGCTCATATATATATGTATTAATTACTATATAGATAAAATGCTGCTGTTACAATGTATATTGTCTGTGAGTGGCAGGACTCCCTTGTCTGCTAGCACCTGTATTCATCTACTACCAGTGTGCGGTACCATTGCTCTATATATATGTATTAATTACTATATAGATAAATGCTGCTGTTACAATGTATATTGTCTTTGTGTGGCAGGACTCCTTGTCTGCTAGCACCTGTATACATCTACTACCAGTGTGCGGTACCATTGCTCTATATATATGTATTAATTACTATATAGATAAATGCTGCTGTTACAATGTATATTGTCTTTGTGTGGCAGGACTCCCTGTCTGCTAGCACCTGTATACATCTACTACCAGTGTGCGGTACATTGCTCTATATATATGTATTAATTACTATATAGATAAATGCTGCTGTTACAATGTATATTGTCTGTGAGTGGCAGGACTCCTTGTCTGCTAGCACCTGTATACATCTACTACCAGTGTGCGGTACCATTGCTCTATATATATGTATTAATTACTATATAGATAAATGCTGCTGTTACAATGTATATTGTCTGTGAGTGGCAGGACTCCCTGTCTGCTAGCACCTGTATACATCTACTACCAGTGTGCGGTACCATTGCTCTATATATATGTATTAATTACTATATAGATAAATGCTGCTGTTACAATGTATATTGTCTTTGTGTGGCAGGACTCCTTGTCTGCTAGCACCTGTATACATCTACTACCAGTGTGCAGGTACCATTGCTCTCTATATATGTATTAATTACTATATAGATAAATGCTGCTGTTACAATGTATATTGTCTTTGTGTGGCAGGACTCCTTGTCTGCTAGCACCTGTATACATCTACTACCAGTGTGCGGTACCATTGCCTCTCTATATATATGTATTAATTACTATATAGATAAATGCTGCTGTTACAATGTATATTGTCTTTGAGTGGCAGGACTCCCTGTCTGCTAGCACCTGTATACATCTACTACCAGTGTGCGGTACCATTGCTCTATATATATGTATTAATTACTATATAGATAAATGCTGCTGTTACAATGTATATTGTCTTTGTGTGGCAGGACTCCTGTCTGCTAGCACCTGTATACATCTACTACCAGTGTGCGGTACCATTACTCTCTATATATATGTATTAATTACTATATAGATAAATGCTGCTGTTACAATGTATATTGTCTTTGTGTGGCAGGACTCCCTGTCTGCTAGCACCTGTATACATCTACTACCAGTGTGCGGTACCATTGCTCTATATATGTATTAATTACTATATAGATAAATGCTGCTGTTACAATGTATATTGTCTTTGTGTGGCAGGACTCCCTGTCTGCTAGCACCTGTATACATCTACTACCAGTGTGTGGTACCATTGCTCTATATATGTATTAATTACTATATAGATAAATGCTGCTGTTACAATGTATATTGTCTTTGTGTGGCAGGACTCCTTGTCTGCTAGCACCTGTATACATCTACTACCAGTGTGCTCGGTACCATTGCTCTCTATATATATGTATTAATTACTATATAGATAAATGCTGCTGTTACAATGTATATTGTCTTTGAGTGGCAGGACTCCTGTCTGCTAGCACCTGTATACATCTACTACCAGTGTGCTGGTACCATTGCTCTCTATATATGTATTAATTACTATATAGATAAATGCTGCTGTTACAATGTATATTGTCTTTGAGTGGCAGGACTCCCTGTCTGCTAGCACCTGTATACATCTACTACCAGTGTGCCTGGTACCATTGCTCTATATATTGTATTAATTACTATATAGATAAATGCTGCTGTTACAATGTATATTGTCTTTGTGTGGCAGGACTCCCTGTCTGCTAGCACCTGTATACATATACTACCAGTGTGCGGTACCATTGCTCTATATATGTATTAATTACTATATAGATAAATGCTGCTGTTACAATGTATATTGTCTTTGTGTGCAGGACTCCCTGTCTGCTAGCACCTGTATACATCTACTACCAGTGTGCGGTACCATTGCCTCTATATATATGTATTAATACTATATAGATAAATGCTGCTGTTACAATGTATATTGTCTGTGAGTGGCAGGACTCCTTGTCTGCTAGCACCTGTATACATCTACTACCAGTGTGCGGTACCATTGCTCTCTATATGTATTAATTACTATATAGATAAATGCTGCTGTTACAATGTATATTGTCTTTGTGTGGCAGGACTCCCTGTCTGCTAGCACCTGTATACATCTACTACCAGTGTGCGGTACCATTGCTCTACTATATATGTATTAATTACTATATAGATAAATGCTGCTGTTACAATGTATATTGTCTGTGAGTGGCAGGACTCCCTGTCTGCTAGCACCTGTATACATCTACTACCAGTGTGCGGTACCATTGCTTCTATATATATGTATTAATTACTATATAGATAAATGCTGCTGCTACAATGTATATTGTCTGTGAGTGGCAGACTCCCTGTCTGCTAGCACCTGTATACATCTACTACCAGTGTGCAAGGTACCATTACTCTCATATATGTATTAATTACTATATAGATAAATGCTGCTGCTACAATGTATATTGTCTTTGTGTGGA